>NC_080171.1:34082697-34382697 GCF_950295315.1 Erinaceus europaeus | reverse complement strand
CTTTATTTAGCCAACCAATAAAATATTCTTAAATTGGCGGAAAGTAGATAGCATAATGGTTATGCAAACAGACTCTCATGCCTGAGGCTCCAACGTCCCAGGTTCAATCCCCCGCACTACCATAAGCCAGAGCTGAACAGTGCTCTGGTAAAAAAATAAATAAATAAATTTAAAAAATTAAAAAAATATATATTTAAATTAACATATTCATGTTTATTCATATATTCACAAGGACAGCATATCCCTGGGAAAGTTCACTAGAACTATTAATAATAAAGTGTTTACTGATATTAAGGAAGTCAAATACACTGAGATATAATTAGGAATATTTTGAGTGCTGAATTATAGGCATGCACTTTATTTTATTTTTTAAATTTTTAAAGAATTTATATATTTCCTTTTTGTTGCCCTTGTATTTTTTTATTTTTTATTAGTTATTTAATGTTGATTGACAAGATTGTGGGATAAGAGTGCAATTCTATGCAATTCACACCACCAGAGTTCCATGTCCCTTCCTCCCTCCCTTACGCATGCATTTTCTATTCAGAAAATTAAAATTCAGTATATACCATATATGCTAATGTATATTATAATTTTTTAATATTTATTTTCCCTTTTGTTGCCCTTGTTTTTGTTTTTTTAATTTTTTATTTAAGAAAGGATTAGTGAACAAAAACATAAGGTAGGAGGGGTACAACTCCACACAATTCCCACCACCCAATCCCCATAACCCACCCCCTCCCATGGTAGCTTTCCCATTCTCTAGCCCTCTGGGAGCATGGACCCAGGCCTTGTTTTTTTATTGTTGTTGTTGTTGTTGATGTCATCGTTGTTAGATAGGACAGAGAGAAATGGAGAGAGGAGGGGAAGACAGAGTGGGGGAGAGAAAGACACCTGCAGACCTGCTTCACTGCCTGTGAAGCGACTCCCCTGCAGGTGGGGAGCCGGGGGCTCGAACTGGGATCCTTATTCCGGTCCTTGCACTTCACACCACGTGTGCTACCGCCCGACTCCCTGTATATGGTAATTCTTTACACGGTGTTATTAAAATGTATTGAGCCAGTGAGCTATTATTTAGTGAACACATCTTAAAAAGAGTCACCTCTTCTCAGTATCTTCTCTAATAAGAAATGTCCTTTCTTTTCTTTCTGCTTCCATCTTAAGGCATGTGCTATGGCAGCATTTAGAAAGTAGGACCTGACTTTTAGTCACCTATATTCATGTCTGCCCACTTCCTTTAAATCACAGTTTCCTTGAGGTCATTCTTCGTATTACTAGCATTCATCACAATGCCAACACAATGGAATCTGTTGAAGTGACACATCCCTCACCCTTATATTTTCATTGGAAGGAAGACTACTGGGAGGGGCAGAGGGTTGCCACAGACAGGGACATATGGCGTAGCCCAGTTAGGCCTGGGCTGCCCATTCATCCGGAAGACATCTAACTGTCCTGTCCCCTAGGTTACCCTGACTGGTCACTTAACTATTCAACTGCCCTTATTATTATAATCTCTCAGATGGCCATCTGCTCTGCCTATGAGGGAGAGCTGGCTCCAGGGAGAAGTCCTCAGCTGCCCTGCATCCTCAAATCAGGTCAATTACACCACTGCTCTTAATTGTTCATGACGGCTCCGCTATTGTGTATGAACCATCAGTAATTTCCAGTTCATTGTGGCTAAAGATTCTGGGCTAATGAAGGTTCCAACCTGTCCCCCAGGGTCCCTGGAACCACTCAGTTGGTGCATGTTGCACAGCATGCTGGGTTTCATTTCACACCCAATCAGCCGCTGAATTCCAAGTTAAAGTGTGAGTTAAAATAAAACTGTAACAACAAAGGACAAGGCAGTTTAGTGTCATTTAAAGACGCTGATTCATTGGCAGTGGGAAGGAGTGAGGAGAACATAATCCCCCCTAACCAGCTATTTGAGCAGCTCCCTGCAGCATGAATCTGGGTTTGTTAGATGCTGGTGCTGGTGGTGGGGTGGGTGGTGGTTTAATCTGAAGAAAGACCAGTTTCAGAGCTGATTGAGGTGAGTGACTTACTGGGTCAAATTGAGTGACCTTTGAAATTTTTCAGAAAAGTGAAATCATCTTTCCAAGATGTCTCACTCTGAGAAATGCTACTGTTCATTTTTCCTTTTGTCCTAGTAGAGAAGAATAATCTGCCTGGAAGAAAACAAAAACAAACAAACAAAAAACTCCCTAGGCTGTGAACAGTTGGGCTCCTTTTGTTTGATGGTGAACAAAGAAAAAGTTGATGGAAATGTCCCAAGTGGCATATTTGAAAAGGCTGAATTTGTAACAAAAAATACTCAACCTCTTTGAGTTCTCAGTGATATTTAAAGTTCCTCAATTTCCCTTTCCTCTTCTTCCTCCTCTCTCATCTATATACAGATTATATATTCATAACTAGTTACACACTGGAATATACTCTCAAGGTGAAGGAAGTCACTGACACTATATTTCACAATGTTAATACCAGAATGTATCTCCTGTCGACTGAATTGTCTCAGTTTTCAGACAATTGTTCTTGGATTTCAGGTTCACAAAGATGCTGCTCTCAACATGGTATTACACTAACCCCCCCCCCAAAAAAATCAGCCTTTTGCTATCAACTCATAATATTTTAACTAGTAATTTTTAATCCTACTCAGATTTGTAAAAATTAACATACCGAAATGTCAGTTAAAGAAGTTCCTGAAAGTGCATTCTCACACACTCACGCTAGGTCCACCCAGAGGACACCTGCATTGGAGGGCAAACAGGAAGTGCTGCTGGGTTTGCAGCTGGGAGGTGGGGTTGCAGGGCAGGAGAGGAGAAGGCTCCTCCTGCCCTGTAACAGCTTATAGAGAGTACTCCATAACCCAGCAATGAAAAACCACCCTAGTTTGTCTTTCCTTGCCAGTGACTACTTTATTTATAACAATACCTCTCAACTTTATATCTGAATGTTTCCTTCTTTTGTTTTAAGGAACTGTGCTCATGTTTTGGCAAGAGACCACAGTTCCTAGTTTTCCTTTTTGTTGTTGAATGAACCGTTTTTCTTTTTTTTTTAATTAATTAATTAATTTATTTATTCCCTTTTGTTGCCCCCAAGAATCAGGGGAGGGGAGTTAGTAAAGTGAGTACAATTTGAGATTGGGATGACAAAAATCTAGATGTGAATAGTGGTGCTAAGTACACAGCACGTGAATACACATGCCACGACTGAATTGTACACTTTGGTTAAAATCAGGATTGGAAGAATTGCTCACCTGGTAGAGTGTCTGCCTTGCTAAGGGCTCATCCCCTGTTTAAACCTCAGCACCACATGGGAGGAGCTATGGCAATGGAGGAAACTTTGGTGTTTTGGTGTCTTCCCCTTCTCTCTGTCTCTTTCACTATCTGAATGAAAAAAGATGATCCACAATGATGAAATCTCACCTTCATGAGGCCATGATCCCACCAAAACTAAAAGAGGGGGGTGGTGGGAACACTTGTTATTCAACTACAAAGAGCCCAGGCATTATTTGACAGGCTTCAATTTCTTCAGAATTTACCACAACTTCCAAACTGGAGACCATGCTTTCCCTAGACAACTTCAAATCCATGGCATACAGGACCTGGTAGGATTTTAGAGCCTGAAAATTTCTGCCCAACACTGGATTTCTGATGAGTAGCATTAGTCCCAGAGCTCTAAGGTGGGTTGTCAGAGACTTTGTCAGATCTGCATTTAATGTAGTCTGCAGGTTTTCCTTACCTAGTTTTGTTCCTTAGCCCTTTTTCTATTTCACAGCAATTAACCCTAATAAAAATCATTGCCCTTCTAGCTACATCTCAAGTGTCTGATTCCTGGAGGTTGTGAATGGAAAACTTGTGACCAGAAATGATCCCTTGAACCAGACAGAAAACTGGTTTAGAGGAACAGATTACTCGCTGCCTAGCTAACAATGAAAGTGAAATAGGAAAAGACAAGTGATAGTGAAGATGTGGAAGAAAAGCACTCTGGTACACTGTTAGTGGGAATGCAAACTTGTACAGTTCCTATGGAAAACAGTATGGAAATTAAAATGGAAATATCTTGTGATCCAGAAATACCCCTCTTCTAGGCATGTATCAGAAGAATATGAAAACAGTAATTCATAAAGTTTTATGTAGTCCTATGCTCATTGGGGTTTTTTAACTAAATTAATTAATTTATATTTTAACCAGAGCAATGCTCAGCTCTGGTTTATGGTGGTGTGGAGGACTGAACCTGGGTCATTGGAGCCTCAGGCAAGAGAATCTCTTTTGCATAACAATTTTGCTATCTACCCACCCACCACCCTGTTCAGTGTTCACAATAGCCAATGAATAGAAGCAATCTGAATGTCTATCAATGGACAACTGGATAAAATTAATTATGGGATAGAGGCCTGGGAGATGGTACAGTGGGTAAAGCCTTGGACATTCAAGCATGAGGTCCCAAATTTATCCTGTGGCATCCCATGTGCCAAAACATTCCTTTGGCTCTCTCTCTCTCTCATTCATTAACAAATAGTTTTTTTTTTTCCTTAAAGAAGTTACAGAATAAATATTTAATGAACTACTACTCTGCAATTTTAAAAGACGATAGTTTATCCTTTGGAACAAAATTAATGTAACTAGAGGTGATTATGCTTAGTGAAGTAAGGAGGTGAAAGACAATTGCCTCAGATGGTTTCACTAATTTGTGTAATGTCAGGGATTGAAACATATAAATGACCAAATAAAGGAGGAAGAGGGGGAGGAGGAAGTGGGAGAAGAGAAAGAGAAAGAGAAAGAGAAAGAGAAAGAGAGAAAGAGAAAGAGAAAGAGAGAAAGAGAAAGAGAAAGAGAAAGAGAAAGAAGAGCCATGCCATCTTTAAGGTTTTGTGAGAATTGTAGAGGTTGGGTAGGGGGAAGAATAGAGCATTTGTGATGAGTGGTACTATACCCCTATAATCCTATAATCCTGTGAAGTATTACTAAATCATTAATAAACACGTTTGGCAAACGCTAGAAGAAGAAATAAACACATTTATGATAAAAGAAGTGCATGCCAAGTGTTCTGTGGGACATAAATAGTGCATGATATAAAAACGGAGGGTCTGTTTGCTAAAGCTTTCACTAGTGGCAACTTGAGAAAAATGTTCTGGCATAAGGAAATATTGGGGATGATGGTAGGCAGGAGAGGCAGGAAAAAAATGGCAGATACATGGACAGTGGAATGGGTTGATTATTCCCAAATTAACTTGACATACTACAAAGAAATCATAGAAATTTTGAGAAGCACGTGCAAAGGCGTGAAAAGATAACTCATTTGGTGATGGTGGGGTAGCTTTGTCATGGGTACAGCCCAGGTTCTAGGCCAGCTCCCACTGCATCGAAAGAAATGTCAGTGCTGTATTACCTTTTTCTGTCTCTCTGTCTGAAAAAGGCAGCCCAGAGTGGGCAAAGGCCATTGATGACAAATACAAAATATATATGTGTGTGTGTGTGTGTGTGTGTGTGTGTGTGTGTGTGTGTGTGTGTGTGTGTGTAAAACATGAAGGGTCTCAACTTAAAGATGTCCTCATTTCCTATCGTTAGAATTGAGTTCTGAAAACAAAAATTGAAAACACGTGAACACTTAGCTGAGCCAAATCTCTGCAGTCACAGAAACAACTAGCTCTTTGTATTCAAAAGAACTAGAGAATACAAAATCTTAGACAATATGCACCCAGTAGCACACTATAAATCAGTTAATATAGGGGCCAGGTGGTGGTACATCTGGTAAGGCACACATGTTATATCATATGCAAGGACTGGGTTCATGATGTCAGTCATCATCTGCAGGGGTGGAAGTAAGCTTCACAAGCTATGAAGAAGTGCTGCAGATGTTTTTCTTTCTCTCTACATCTCCCCCTTCCCTCTTTATTTCTGCCTCGAGTAAATAAGTAAGTTAGATGTTTCTTTTTAAAAAATCAGTTAATATATTTTCTCAACCATATCCCTGCATGCCAAGCTTTTCTCTCAGTAATCTAGAAGTTCTGCAGTGTGAGCTTAATAGGTATTACACCGAAATTCACATCTCTCCTTAAAATATACATCTTGTCAGAAGAGAAAACACTAAGCAGTACTTGGATGGAGTTGGTGTATTGCACCAAAGTAAAAGACTCTGGGTTGAGTGAGGGCTGGGGGTAGGGAGAGGATTCCTGGAACATGATGGGAGAGGACCTAGTGGGGCCTATATTGTTATATGTAAAACTGGGAAATGTTATGCATGTATTATATTTACTGTTGACTGTAAAATATTAATCCCCCAGTATAGAAATAAAAGAAAAATATATATGCATCTTGATTAGTAATTGTTTTTAAATACATTCCCACAAGTAGATATAAGATATATTTAAAAAACAAATTTGTCTTGGGAGGGGGTAGATAGCATACCATGGCTGAGGATTTGAAATCCCAGGTTCAATCCCCTGCACCACCATAAGCCAGAGCTGACCAGTGGTCAGCTGACCAGCTGACCATAAGACAGAGCTGACAAAAAAAATTTGTCTTAATAGCATTTTTGTTAAAGCATTCTATGACAGAAAAATAAGCAGCCAAATATGTCCAGAATATAGGTAATTGATTAAATCAACCACCACTACATACAAAAGGATATCATATGTGATAAAAAAAATAAAGCTTTAGAAATATCAATAATTTAGAAAAACCTGAGGAATCCAGCAAGAAGCTTTCAGCAATACAGTAAGGTGTCAGGCTACAAAATTAACATTCAAAAGTCAGTGGCATTCGAAGTTGAAATCCAGAAATCAATTCCTTTTACTATAGCAACAAAAACAATAAAATATCTAGGAGTAAACCTAGCCAAAGAAATGAAAGACTTGTATACTGAAAATTATGAGTCACTACTCAAGGAAATTGAAAAAGACACAAAGAAGTGGAAAGATATTCCATGTTCATGGGTTGGAAGAATTAAGATAATCAAAATAAATCTACTACCCAGAGCCATCTACAAATTTAATGCTATTCCCATCAAGATCCCAACCACATTTTTTTAGGAGAAAAGAACAAATGCTACATATCTGGAACCAGAAAAGACCTAGAATTGTCAAAAACAATCTTGAGAAGAAAGAACAGAACTGGAGACATCACACTCCCAGATCTCAAATAGTATTTTAGGGCTATTGTAATCAAAACTGATTGATACTGGAACATGAATAGATGAATAGACACACTGACCAGTGGAATAGAATTGAGAGCCCAGAAGTAAGCCCCCACACCTATGGACATCTAATTTTTGACAAAGGTACCCAGACTATTCAATGCGGAAAGCAGAGTCTCTTCAACAAATGGTGTTGGAAAAAATGGATTGAAAAATGTAGAAGAATGAAACTGAACCACTATATTTCACCAAATACAAAAGTAAATTCCAAGTGGATCAAGGACATGGATATTAGACCAGAAAATATCAGATACTTAGAGAAAAATATTGCAGAACTCTTTTCCGCATAAATTTTAAAGACATTTACAATGAAACGAATACAATTACAAAGAAGACTAAGACAAGCATAAACCTATGGGACTACATCAAATTAAAAAGCTTCTGCAAAGCAAAAGAAACCACTACTCAAACCAAGAGACCCATCACAGAATGGGAGAAGATCTTTACATGCCATACATCAGACAAGAGGCTAATAACCAAAATATATAAAGAACTTGCAATTGTCAACCACAAGAAAACAAACAACCCCATCCAAAAATGGGGAGAGGACTTGGACCGAATATTACCACAGGAGAGATCCAAAAGGCTGAGAAACACATGAAAAAATGCTCCAAGTCTTTGATTGTAAGAAAAATGCAAATCAAGACAATGAGATACCACTTCACTCCTGTGAGAATGTCTACATCAGAAAAGATAGCAGCAACAAATGCTGGAGAGGTTGTGGGGTCAAAGGAACCCTCCTGTACTGCTGGTGGGAATGTCAATTGGTCCAATTTCTGTGGAGAACAGTCTGGAGAACTCTCAGAAGGCTAGAAATGGACCTACCCTATGATCCTGCAATTCATCTCCTGGGGATATATCCTAAGGAACCCAACACTCCCATCCAAAAAGATCTGTGTACACATATTTTCTTAACAGCACAATTTGTCATAGCTGAAACCTGGAAGTAACCCAGGTGTCCAACAACAGATGAGTGACTGAGCAAGTTGTCGTATATATACACAATGGAATACTACTCAGCTATAAAAAAGGATGTTTTCAGCCGATCTTGGATGAACCTTGAAGAAATCATGTTAAGTGAAATAAGTCAGAAACAGAAGGATGAATATGGGATGATCTCACTCTCAGGAAGAAGCTGAAAACAAGATCAGAAGAGAAAACACAAGTAAAACCTGAACTGGAATTTGTGTATTGCACCAAAGTATAAGACTCTGGGGGGGGGGTGGAGAATATATGTCTAAAAAGGATGACAGAGGACCTAGTGGGGGTTATATTGTTATATAGAAAACTGGGAAATGTTATGCATGTACAAACTCTTTTATTTACTGTCAAATGTAAAACATCATTTCCCCAATAAAGAAAAAAAGAAAGAAGGAAAAAATAGCAATACTGAGTGGGGAAGATAGCATAATGATTATACCAACAGACTCTTATGCCTGAGGCTCCAAAGTCCCAGGTTCAATCCCCTACACCATCATACGCCAGAGCCAAGCAATGCTCTGGTGTTTTTCTGTGTCTCTCTTTCTGTGCAACTCTCTCAAAATAAATAAATAAATAAAATATTTTTTAAAAGAATATCAATGATGATATAGGGAATTATTCATTAGCTATTGTTTAATAAAAATTCCTGATTACAAAATGGATTATGCCATTGTAATTTATATGTATATATATGAATTTATAAAATTTGTAAAGGCTCTTCAGATTCACTGGAGGGAGAGGATGGGATGTGACACAGTCCTTTAGTGCTGGGAATGGTTTTTATGTATCTATTACCTTGTAGTCATATAAATCACTATTTAATTAATGTGAGAAGGGAAAAATTGATTGAATGTTTCAAACTTTTTAATGCATAGATCATAGACCGAGTCTTTGAAATGTTGACTCTCTTAAAAACTTAGACCAGGGAGAACAGAAGCAACTGGTAGCATTATTCTATAAGACATGGATATCTACAAATAATGTTGAAGGACATAAATTACGGTGATGTTGTGTATGATACAGCAAATCCTAACAAAGGGATTTTCAAAGTTAACCCAATTGCAAAATAACTTGATAATAGCAGTAACTATTTACTGCCTTCTTAAACCCTAAGACAGCAGGAACCTCCTGCTTTCTCTATAGAGCCTATATTTCCCCCAGTCCTGGAACCTCTAGGGTGGAGCTCACTTTCCTGCATGCTTTCAATTCATACCAAATGATATTGCATCTGTTGATCTCAACTTAATCAATGGAATGAGTATAACCTCAGCAAGCTTCACCTCAGACTGTGTCCAGAAACGTCAGGTGTGGAATGTCAACCCTTCAGCATCATTACTTGGGTGAGACCTTTCCTTTTATAGGATTCTCTAATTCCATTTCAGGTGGTTCACTTCCTAACAAAGTCCCAAAACCTAGATATAGACAAGGTCCCATGAGACAGGGCATATATTCACATGCGTCCATAAATTAAGGCAAAACATATACCTGAAAGCAAAAGTTCACAATAGTCTGTAGTAAGTCAGTATATGCAGCAAGCAAGTAGAAAGACCTAAATAGACACCGTAAAGTTCATAATGAAATAATGTTTTCTTAGACTTAGATATCCTCCTCACCTACTTCCTATTACACTTCCCTCAGTCACTCCAAAGGTAACCTTATCAAAGTAAGGACTACAAAAGTTGAATAAGGGCAGGAGACTGGCATACTTTAACAATAACTCTTTAGTAACTATCAGGCCACCCCATCAGCTGAGGCCCTAGTCGGGGAGTCCTGATATTCCCAAACAGACAAAATGGGCCTAGACCGCGAATAAATTGCTCTCTCCATTGTTACTTGTAATCTCTATCAGGAACAACACAATAGACCCCTCTGTGGGCCCCCATAGGACCTTGCCCTCAACATGGATCAACAATGGTAGAGAATGTTCCATCCTCTAAAGAGAGGGTGGACAACATACTCTATCTTCCACCTGAGGGAGACGAGCCCTGAAATTGGGGCAGCTTGGAACATTCCTACTCACGACCACAGAATGTGAGCTCAGATCTACAGGGATGCAGAGGTCACATAGACTCGTAAGCTGAATATGGGCCCCAGATCACATCAAATCAATGGGGTTTACAGCCAACAATATTTATATACTTTTCCCATATTGGGGAGCTACTCTCTTCCCTTATTCCCTGATCTAGCTTTCTGGTCCTTTTTCCAGTCATGACATCATCTCCCCAGACAATAACCTGGGTCCACCTGCAAATCATATGTCAGGCTCAGAAAAAAATCAAAAAACACTAGTATAGTCATGGGCCCTTTGGAATATAACTAAAATAGGACTACTAATTATCCACAAAACAGAAACCCCCAAATCTTCATCTGCACTATTCCACCCTTTAGGTTAATGATTAGTCAACAATTTGTTTGGCTTTATATGTTAACTCTTCTTTCAGCCACCAGCTTCCAGATGCTACCCTGATGCTAAAGGGACTTCCCTGGACAGATGACCCCACAAATATGTCCAGGAGTCCCACTTCCCCTGAGCCCTGACCCAACAGGGAAAGACAGAGACAGGCATGGACTGACCTGTCAACATTCATGTTCAGCGAGGAAGCAATTGCAGAAGCCAGACTTTCAATCTTCAGTACCCCATAATGTCCCTTGGTCCAGGCTCACAGTGGGATAAAGAATAGGACAACTATCAGGAGTGGAGATGGGATACAGAGATCTGGAGGTGCAAATTGTGTGGAGTTGTACCCCTCTTATCCTATGGTTTTGTCAATGTTTCCTTTTTATAAATAAAAATTATATAAAAAATTTGTAAAGGTGTACACTAAAATAGTAATGATTAAACCTTATATTAGAGTTATTACAAATGAATCATGTCTTCTGCTATAAACTGAATTATTTGTAAAAAAAAAAAAAAAATGCCCTCGGACTTTTAAAAAGATTCTTGATTCCAAACAAATTGACTACAGCACTTGGAAAACAGTGTCATTTGCCACCAATTCTTTATACTCAAAGACATGTCTAAATATACCACCTCACATTAGCAAAGTGAAACAAATATTGAAACACACAAGTAAGGCATCTAATTACCAACTCTGAAAATCAGGTAATTTTGTTTAGAAGTGCTATTTAATAAAAAGAACCTAATAATTTTATTATTTTTTCAATAGTGGTAACTACCATATTTTTCTCACTACTTTTTCCATAAGGAACAGTAAAAGACATAACTAATTAGCAATTTATAAAACTTCTACTAATACTTCTATTTTATGGCACCAAGCCAATTGAATATAACTTCTTCTCAGCTAAACACTAAATTATCTGTGCATAAAAATGGGACTACATAAAATAAAATGTTAAGAGAGATAATATAAAGCAGAAGAAAAATTGAAGAACATTATCACCAAAGGAATTTAAGTGTCATCTAACTAAAGTTTATGTCCAAAGACACAGCTCACCTAGATAAAAAAAAGAAAGAAAGAAAGAAAGAAAGAAAAAGAAAAGAAAAAAGAAAAAGGAAGCAAAGATACATTTTATCTCCCCAAACTTGACTTAAAAACAAGGGGTAAATTAATTCCCCAGTAAAGAAATAAAAAAATAAAATAACAAGGGGTGAGAGACCCTGAGTTCAACTGGCAGCAGCACCTGAGACCAAGAAGGAGAAAGACAAGTGGAATTCCATGCCTGGACAAAGAATGCTTAGGTGTCTTTCCCTCTTCTCCCCACTTCTCTCACAAAAATAAAAAACCAAATAAAAATTTGAACTTGAGAAATTACAGAAGCCAGAATTCCCACCTTCTGCACCACAGAAAGAATTCTGGTTCATACTCCCAGAGGGGTAAGTAATAGGGGAAGATGACCAGAGGGCTGTGAACCTCAATTCCACCTAAAGTTTCTGTCACCAGGAATCTTGTCTTTATACCATCACTGAAAGGGAGGCATATCTGGAAGATGCCAGAGGAAGTCAGGCACTCTTTCTCTTATTGAAGAGAGAAAAGGAAAAAGGGAAGGATGCTTGGAAATAATAATAGGTGCTGTTATGACTTTAAAAGGAATTTAAGGCAGGACCACAGAAAAAATGTGGGGGAAAAAAGATACAGATAAATAGTGAAAGATATGAAGTCAACCCATATCTGGGAGAACTCCTGCAATTTCCAATGAAGGGCATAGGGACAAAGAACTCTAGTGGTGGGTACACTGTGGAATTATACCTCTATTATCTTATAATCTTATAAATTAGCATGGAACCAGGGGTTTCCCAGAAGATGGCGGACTGAGAAGCTGCTAGCGGCTTGAGCTCTGATCACATCTTCTGGAAACGGTAGGATTTTCTGCCTTTAGTAGGCCAATCAATAAGGGGTCCTAGCGGTGACACCAAGGAGGTGACTATAACTTAATTTTGGTTAAGAATTAAAGTAGAGGTGGCACGGACTAGCGGGCGGGCTGCTCCAGACTTCCCAGGCTGTGGCAGGCAAGGCAGGTGCGCCGGGCACTGTCGTCGGCCCGGGAAGGTGGCTCCTCCGCCAGTTGCAGAGCACTGCTGGGCGGCCAGCAGAGGACCAGGAGGGAGCACTGTAGCTCGGGGGCTTTCTCTTGGGAGTCTCTGGGGACCACCGCGACCCTGAGGGCAGATCCGAAGACATCCTTGAGTACAGCTCTCGTTGGATCAAAAGGACTTGGAGCTAGTTTTCATCTTTGAGAAATCCTTTAAAAAAGCTTCAGGGGGGGGGGGTTTCCCGGAAGATGGCGGACTGAGAAGCTGCTAGTGGCTGAGCTCTGACCACATCTCCTGGAAACGGTAGGATTTTCTGCCTTTAGCAGGCCAGCCAATAAGGGGTCCTAGCGGTGACACCAAGGAGGTGACTATAACTTAATTTGGGTTAAGAATTAGAGTAGGGAAAAAAGGGGAAGAAAAAAAATTTTTTTTTCTTCCTTTTAATTTTCAAGCATACCTCCTTCCCGCCCCCCCCCATAAGCAGTCCCTGGGGACCAGCTCCTAGCAGGACCCCCTGCTAGGAGCTCCATTTCTTTACCAAATTCCTGTCCCACCAGGGAGTATCATTAATTCTAAGTCTGTACCCTTCTGAAACCTCTGGCCTTTTTTCTTTCTAAGTAGCCAACCCCCTCCCCACCTCACCCTGCATAGCTAATTAAATAATTAAAAATAAATACATTAAAAAAAAACCCTTTCCTTTCACTGCCCTTTTATGACTGTTCTTTTTCTTATCTTTTTCTTTTCTCTCTCTCTCTCTTTTTTTTCTTTTTCTCATTCTTGTCATCCCTTCTTCCTTAATCCTACAGCTTCCAAAGTCACAGCCCCCAGCCCCCACACCAACAAACAGTGTGCTTTTTTGAATTCACTGATACACATTTGGGAATTTCCTTTTACTGCTCTTTAATTACAGCTCTTTTTCTTATCTTTTCCCTTTTCTCTCTCTTGTCTCTCTCTCTTTCTCTCTCTCTTTTTTAATCTTGTCATACACTTCTTCCTTCTTCTTTGCCTTTCTGAATTTGTGAATTATTTTGGGGAAGAAATCTGACTCAGAGTGGACTCTCTATGTGTGTATCTCTGCTCTAGTTCCCTTTCCCCTCTTGTTACCCCTAGAATATACAGTGGATAGTAGATTTGCATAACTGTCTATTCTTGCTATCCTTTCTTTCTTTTCTCTTTCTTCACTGGGATTTGGTTACTATTTTTCACGGACTGGAGAAATTGTTTGGCTAACTGGTAACTATTAAACTTCTTCAATACTTGCTTCAGTTGCTACTGTAATTCCTGAGGTTGGTGAGTGCAATTGTCATAAAGGTATTTAGTACAGTGTTACTTGTACTCAAGACACAACGGAGGAACAACAGAGCATAAAAAAAGAAACACATAAATCATAAAAATGAGTAGATCAAAAACAAATAAAACTGCTACTCCAATGAATGAAGACAAGAGCCCAGAAGAAACTACAAATCAGCCAGAAGTAACCATAGATAAGAAAAGTATGCAAGCAATAATAAACTTATTAACCACAGAAATGAAAACAACATTGGAGGAAAGGAATGGCAGTATTAGGGAAACAACAGTTGAGACCCCCAAGGAAAATACTGATTATCTTGAGGCAATTAGAGAAATGAAAGGTGAAATAGCTGTAATGAAGAAAGCAGCTGAGGCAAGGGAAAGCAGACTAACAGAAGCAGAAAACAGAATTAGTCAGACAGAGGATGAGCTGGAGAAAACGAAAACACTGAAAACAACAGCAGAGACATATGGGATGATCTCAAAAGAAGTAACATTCGTATAATTGGCCTGCCAGAGGAAGAAAGAGAGGAAGGGGAAGCAAACATTCTAGAGGAAATAATAGAAGAAAACTTCCCAGACCTGAATAACAGAAAGGACATCAAGATTCAAGAGGCCCAGAGAGTACCAAACAGAATCAACCCAGACCTGAAGACACCAAGACACATCATAGTCACCATGAGAAGAAGTAAGGATAAAGAAAGGATCCTAAAGGCTGCAAGAGAGAAACAAAAAGTCACATACAAGGGAAAACCCATAAGATTATCTACAAACTTCTCCACTCAAACTCTAAAAGCCAGAAGGGAGTGGCAAGATATCTATCGAGCCCTGAATGAAAACGGGTTTCAACCAAGGATAATATATCCTGATAGACTTTCAATCAAACTAGATGGAGGAATCAAAACCTTCTTAGATCAACAACAGTTAAAGGAGGCAACCATCACCAAGCCGGCCCTGAAAGAGGTTCTAAAAGACCTCTTACAAACAAGAACATCACTATAATACTGGAAATATATCAGAGCAAACCAATTTTTTTTTTGAACAATGGCACTACAATACATTAAATCCATAATATCAATAAACGTCAATGGCTTAAACTCACCCATCAAAAGGCACAGGGTGGGGGGATGGATCAGAAAACATAACCCAACCATATGCTGCTTGCAAGAATCCCATCTGTCACAACAAGATAAACAGACTTAAAGTGAAAGGATAGAAAACTATCATACAGGCTAACGGACCATAAAAAAAGGGCAGGAAGAGCCATTCTCATCTCAGACACGATAGATTTTAAATTAAATAAAGTCATAAAAGATAGGCAAGGACATTACATAATGATTAGAGGATCAATCAGCCAAGAAGACTTAACAATCATTAACATCTATGCACCCAATGAGGGACCATATAAATACATCAAGCACCTACTGAAAGAATTTCAAAAATACATCAATAGTAATACAGTAATAGTGGGAGACTTCAATACCCCACTCTCACACTTAGACAGATCAACAAAGCAGAGAACCAATAAGGATACAAGAGAATTGAATGAAGAGATTGACAGACTAGACCTCTTGGACATTTTTAGACTCCTCCACCCCAAAAAACTGGAATACACCTTCTTTTCAAATCCACATAACACATACTCAAGGATAGACCACATATTAGGCCACAAAGACAGCATCAGTAAATTCAAGAGCATTGAAATCATCCCAAGTCTCTTCTCAGACCACAGTGGAGTAAAACTAACATTTGACAACAAACAGAAAATTATTAAAAGTCACAGAACTTGGAAACTAAACAACATACTCCTTAAGAACCACTGGGTCAGAGATTCAATCAAGCAGGAAATTCAAATGTTCCTGGAAACTAATGAAAATGAAGACACAACCTATCAAAATATTTGGGATACAGCTAAAGCAGTACTGAGAGGGAAACTTATAGCCATACAATCACATATTAAACACCAAGAAGAAGCTCAAATAAACGACCTTACTGCATACCTCAAGGACTTAGAGGAAGAGGAACAAAGGAACCCTAAAGCAACCAGAAGGACAGAAATCACTAAAGTTAGAGCAGAAATAAACAACATCGAAAATAAAAGAACCAAACAAAAGATCAATGAAGCCAAATGTTGGTTCTTAGAAAGATTAAACAAAATTGACAAACCCCTAACCAGACTCACCAAACAAAAAAGAGAGAAGACTCAAATTAATAGAATTGTAAATGATGGAGGAGATATCACAACTGACACCACAGAAATCCAGAGAATCCTGCGAAACTTCTATAAAGAACTATATGCCACCAAGATAGAGAATCTGGAAGAAATGGAACAATTCCTAGAAACCTATGCACTTCCAAAACTGAACCAAGAAGAACTACAAAACCTAAATGCACCAATCACAGACAAAGAAATTGAAACCGTTATTAAGAATCTCTCCAACAACAAAAGTCCTGGACCAGATGGCTTCACAAACGAATTCTACAAAACTTTCAGGAAACAGTTAGTACCCATACTTCTTAAGCTTTTCCATAAGATTGAAGAAACAGGAATACTCCCTTCCACCTTCTATGAAGCCAACATCACCCTGATACCAAAAGCTGATAGAGACAGAACAAAAAAGGAAAACTACAGACCAATATCTGATGAACATAGATGCCAAAATATTAAACAAGATCTTGGCCAACCGGATACAGCAACATATAAAAAAGATTGTCCATCACGACCAAGTGGGATTCATCCTAGGAATGCAAGGCTGGTTCAACATCCGTAAGTCAATCAGTGTCATTCACCACATCAATAAAATCAAAGCCAAAAAGCACATGATTATCTCAATAGATGCAGAGAAAGCCTTTGACAAAATCCAACACCCATTCATGCTCAAAACTCTACAAAAAATGGGAATAGATGGGAAATTCCTCAATATAGTAGAGTCTATATATAGCAAACCTACAGCCAACATCATACTCAATGGACAGAAGCTGAAAGCATTCCCCCTCAGATTGGGGACTAGACAGGGCTGTCCACTGTCACTGTTACTCTTCAACATAGTATTGGAAGTTCTTGCCGTAGCAATCAGGCAAGAGAAAGAAATCAAAGGAATACAGATTGGAAGGGAAGAAGTCAAGCTCTCACTATTTGCAGATGATATGATAGTATACATAGAAAAACCTAAAGAATCCAGCAGAAAATTACTGGAAGTTATTAGGCAATATAGCAAGGTGTCAGGCTACAAAATCAATGTACAAAAATCAGTGGCATTTCTTTATGCAAACACTAAATCTGAAGAAGAAGACATCCAGAAATCACTCCCATTTACTGTTTCAGCAAAATCAATCAAATACCTAGGAATAAAGTTGACCAAAGAAGTGAAAAACTTGTATACTGAAAACTATGAGTCACTACTCAAGGAAATAGAAACTGATACCAAGAAATGGAAAGATATCTCATGCTCATGGATTGGAAGAAAAAATATCATCAAAATGAATATTCTCCCCAGAGCCATATACAAATTTAATGCAATACCCATCAAAGTTCCACCAAGCTTCTTTAAGAGAATAGAACAAACAATACAATCATTTATCTGGAACCTGAAAACACCTAGAATTGCCAAAACAATCTTGAGGAAAAGAAACAGAAATGGAGGCATCACACTCCCAGACCTTAACCTATATTATAAAGCCATCATCATCAAAACAGCATGGTACTGGAACAAAAATAGGCACACATACCAGTGGAACAGAATTGAAAGCCCAGAAATAAATCCCCACACCTATGGACATCTAATCTTTGATAAGGGGGCCTAAAGGATTAAATGGAAAAAGGAGGCTCTCTTCAATAAATGGTGCTGGGAAAACTGGTTTGTAACATGCAGAAGAATGAAATTGAACCACTTTATCTAACCAGAAACAAAAATTAACTCCAAATGGATCAAAGACCTAGATGTCAGACCAGAAACAATCAAATACTTAGAGGAAAACATTGGTAAAACACTATGCCACCTACACCTCAAGGACATCTTTGATGAATCAAACCCCATTGCAAGGAAGACTAAAGCAGAAACAAACCAATGGGACTACATCAAATTGAAAAGCTTCTGCACATCCAAAGAAACTATTAAACAAACAGAGAGACCCCTCACAGAATGGGAGAAGATCTTCACATGCCATACATCAGACAAGAAACTATTCACCAAAATATATAAAGAGCTGAGCAAACTTAGCACCAAAAAAGCAAATGACCCCATCCCAAAATGGACAGAGGATATGAACAGAACATTCACTACAGAGGAGATCCAAAAGGCTAACAAACATATGATAAACTGCTCTAGGTCACTGATTGTCAGAGAAATGCAAATTAAGACAACACTAAGATACCACCTCACTCCTGTAAGAATGGCATACATCAAAAAGGACAGCAGCAACAAATGCTGGAGAGGATGTGGGGACAGAGGAACCCTTTTACATTGCTGGTGGGAATGTAAATTGGTACAGCCTCTGTAGAGAGCAGTCTGGAAAACTCTCAGAAGGCTAGACATGGACCTTCAATATGAGCCAGTAATTCCTCTCCTAGGGATATACCCCAAGGACTCCATAACACCCAACCAAAAAGAGGTGTGTACTCCTATGTTCATAGCAGCACAATTCATAATAGCTAAAACCTGGAAGCAACCCAGGTGCCCAACAACAGATGAGTGGCTGAGAAAGCTGTGGTATATATACACAATGGAATATTATGCAGCTATCAAGAACAATGAAACCACCTTCTCTGACCCATCTTGGACAGAGCTAGAAGGAATTATGTTAAGTGAGCTAAGTCAGAAAGATAAAGATGAGTATGGCATGATCCCACTCATCAACAGAGGTTGAGTAAGAAGATCTGAAAGGGAAACTAAAAGCAGGACCTGATCAAATTGTAAGTAGGGCACCAAAGTAAAAGCCCTGTGGTGAGGGGTAGACATGCAGCTTCCTGGGCCAGTGGGGGGTGGGAGTTGGTGGGAGGGATGGGTCACAGTCTTTTGGTGGTTGGAATGGTGTTTATGTACACTCCTAGCAAAATGTAGACATATAAATCAGGAGTTAATTAATATGAGAGGGGGAAAATCAATTGTATGTCTCAAAGTTTTTCCAAACACAAACTGAATCTTTTTAATATATAGGCTGTGTATTTGATATGCGGATTCTCTCAAAAGCCTAGACCAAGTAGATTAGAAGCATCCAATAGCACAGCTATATACAAGATACTGCATACTGTACAGCAAACCATAACAAAAGGACTTTTCAAAATTAACCCAATTACCAAATAATGTGATGATAACATTAACTATCGATTGTCTTTTTGAACCCTAAGACAGCAGGAACCTCACATCTCCACTATAGAGCCCTTAGTTCCCCCAGTCCTAGAACCCTTGGATAGGGCCCTCTTTCCCGTATGCCTCTCTCAATCCATACCAAATAATATTGCATCTGCCGATCACAACCTAACCAATGCAACCATTGCCACCTCAATAATGCTTCACCTCAGACTGTGTCCAGAGACTTCACGTGTGGAATGACAACCCTTCAGCTTCATTACTCGGATGAGACCTTTCCTTTTATAGTACACTCTAATTTCATCTCAGGTGGTTCACTTTCTAACAAAGTCCCATAACCTATAGATATACACCAGTTTCTGTGAGAGAGAGCTTATGTTCACACGTATCCATAAACTACTGCAAAATATATACCTGAAAGCAGAAGTACACTAGAGTTTGCAGTGAGTACCTCCCTAACACTTCCTCTCCACTATTCCAAGCTTTGGGTCCATGATTGTTCAACAATTTGTTTGGCTTTGTATGTTAATTCTCTTTTCAATCACCAGGTTCCAGATGCCACCAGGATGCTGGCCAGGCTTCCCTGGATTGAAGACCCCACCAATATATCCTGGAGCTCAGCTTCCCCAGAGACACACCCTACTAGGGAAAGTGAGAGGCAGACTGGGAGTATGGACCGACCAGTCAATGCCCATGTTCAGTGGGGAAGCAATTACAGAAGCCAGACCTTCTACCTTCTGCAACCCTCAATGACCCTGGGTCCATGCTCCCAGAGGGATAGAGAATGGGAAAGCTATCAGGGGAGGGGGTGGGGTTTTGGAGATTGGGTATTGGGAATTGTGTGGAGTTGTACCCCTCCTACCCTGTGGTTTTGTTAATTAATCGTTTCTTAAATAAAAAACAATTTAAAAAAATTAGCATTGAATCTAATAGTAAAAAAATTAGGCAGACTTGCATCTTAACTCAAGGGAGGGGCCTCAAAATTCTACAGTTGCAGCAGAACCTAGCCCAGGTGCAATCTGGGCCACCCTGCACCCTGGTCTTTGTCCAGCACCCCCTTTGCTCTGTCTAAAGACCACTAACCTTCAAAGACACCAGTGTTGTCACACCAGGACAGAATTTTACCATGACCCAAGGCAGGGGTCCCAACCATTTCTGTGGCCCTTGCCAGAGGCCCAGTAGTGGCATCAGATCCCAGGCCAGCCACATTCTTTGCCAGCCTGCACTGTGACTTCAGCCTGGAACATTTTTTTACTGTTTATTTTTACTGTTTTTTTTTTTTTTTACTGTTTATTTTTACTGTTTATTTTATTTTATACCTTCAAGTGATACAGGGGGACAGAGTGAGGGTGACTAATTTCCCAGTGTGGGGACTTCTCCAGGTATAAAACCAGAGTTCTTTGACTTAAGATTCATTGTTGGGAGGTTTCAATGCCCATAGGAGACTTGGGAAGCCTGCTATCTCCTGACCCTACATAAAGAATTCTATAGGTTCATCTATCACAATACTCCAGCAGCTAAAGCATGTTTGCAACAACAAAGGGTTTCAACTCAGTGTTTAATTTAAAATGGTAGCTTTATAGCAACAAATATGCTCATTGCAGAAGTGAAAGGAAAGAAATCTTGCTCCCAGTTCTGAAAAGTTAGTGGTACCCCTTTCTGGCTCAGGCAGACACACAGCAGCATCATTGTGCGGGGGTAACAGCACTGTAGTGTCATTGTTGGTCACATAAACCAGGACATCAGAAGAGTTCTTGCCACTCATGTATCAGTAGCAGTTCCAAACACAGCTAGTCAAGTAACCCTTAAAAGCCAAGATAATACTGATAAATAGAAGAATAATAAGGGCCAAACAGTTGGAATTCACTGGCATGATCTCTCTTAGGGGGAAATGAGAAGGCAGATGTCCTATGTATTCCTGAAAAGAATTTGAATAAACAAGTACAGTGACTGCAGCCAAGGCGTTCAGAACAAAATCAGAGATCTGGTAACAGAAGAACAGGATGATCCATGCAGCACATTGCTTATATGCTCCATAAGTAGCCATTGCACATATCAGGATCATGAGAACAGAAATTGCAATAGCAATGCACATGTCGGCATCATCCATGAACTCAAAGTCACCTCTTAGTTTAGAAGTTGAAAAGTGGTACTGGCCTGGATCAGCCAGGGCGCTGATCAACAGTATTAATAGTATCAATAGAACAGTATCAACAGTATCAATAGGACCACTGATAATCAGGTACTGCATACCCAGCTGGATGGTGCTGGTGTGAACATGGCAGCCCTGGCAGCAGCTGTTGGAGAAGAACTATGTCCGGGGTGTGACCATCTTCATGGCTCAGAGTGCAACCGTGTGCCCAAACTTGCAGGAGGTTTGGCTGGGTCAGGTCGGAAACCACAGGCTGCTGTGGTCTCGGAGTCTGCTGCTCCCGCTAGTCTACAAGCCCGTCACCACTGCAGGTCCACCAGCCGTAGCCTAGCCAGCTTGGAACCCTTTATAACTGTGTGTCATGCCTGAGGCCTGCTAGTCCTGTCATATCTTAGCTGGGCCGCATGCAACCCACACTCTGGACCCAGGAAAGGTCTCCAATTGCCATACACAGTCAGAAACCTATCAGCCCTGGTGGACATTTTCAGAACCACATCCATAACAGCCTTGTGTTGAAACTCACAGGAGGGTCCCCACCTACATTACACACCACCAGAGGCTCCTCAGACATTATGTACCCCAACCAGACCCCGCAGAAGGTAGGCCCTTGGTGCCATACATGGGAAAGACCCTTGACTACCAGCCCCCCCACCCACCTGATACTCCTGGTGGACACCATCTTACGCTTGACCAGGGCTAGCCTGCAGGGAACAGACACAGAATGGGGAAACCAAAAAAAGAAAACCCATCACACCAGCAAATCAAGGAAAAAGTCCAGAAAAAAGAAATAACTCCAATAAACTAGAAACAATCAGAATTTTCAAAGTAGAACTTGAAAAACTAGTCCACATGCTTGCAACCAGAGTGACAGAACACATGGAAGGGAATCACAATGGAAAGAGAACAATCAATGAGATCCCTGTGGAGAGCAGTCTGGAAAACTCTCAGAAGGCTAGAAATAGACCTGCCCTATTATCCAGCAATCCATCTCCTAGGGATGTATCCTAAGGAACCAAATACATTCATCCAAAAATATCTGTATAAACGAATGTTCATAGCAGTACAACTTGCAATAGCCAAAACCTATTGTCAAAACAAGAAACCCAGCTCAACAACAGACTAGTAGCTGAGAAAACTGAGGTACATATACACAGTGGAATATTAATCAGCTATTAAAAATGGTGAATTCACCTTCTTCACTTCATTTTGGATGGTGCTGGAAGGAATCATGTTAAGTGAGAAAAGCCAGAAAGAGAAGGATGAATATGGGTTGATCTTATTCATAGATAAAAGCAGAGAAATAAGAACAGAAAAGGGAAACACAAAGTAAGAACTTGGACTGGGTTTGGTGTATTGCACCCAAGTAAAGTACTTTGGCTACAGGGGGACATTCAAGTTCGCTTTGTAGAGGCTGGGGTGGGGTGCCAGGCTAGCATGGGGGTGCCTCTTCCAAGGTGCATACTCTCTGGGTTGGAGAGAATGTGACCGGAGCCAGCCTGGGCTGCTACTCACTCAGCGACACAAGAGAGATGACTCATGAACCAAGATTGTGGCAGAGGCAAGGCAATGCAATTTCTTTATTGATCAGAGAGCCAAGGCTTTTAAAGGGCAGATCCAGAAGTGGCAAGCCAGAAACAGAAATGGCTAGGAAAGGGGCAGAGAAAGGCAAAAGGGGGCTGGTTAGGAAGGTAGATACTTCCTTAGCAAGTGTTGCAAGGGTTTTAACTGGTACGATTAATACTACCCTGTAGGCAGGGAGGGTCTTGATGGTAGAAAGAAGATAGATCAAAGGAATGGAATGGGTGAGGATCTTTCAGGCAAAACAATGATTATGTAGATAGGCCATAGTACCAGGAATGCAGGGTGGAGCAGAGGGAGCTGGTTTAATGTTTTAAGGAATGCCAAGCTCCTGGAGGCAGGAAAATGCAGGGTGCTTTGTGAGACACCTCACAATTTCCTGACAGTGGGGAACAGTCCTTGGGCGGTGGGAGAGGGATGAAACTGTAATCTTATTAATTTATAATCTTATAAATAACTATTAATTCAATATGCCAGGAGAAAAATATATTGAATATTTCAAGTTCTATAAATGCCTGCATTTTAATCTGAGTATATATTTCTTTAGTTTAAGCGCTTAATGTATCAAATTTGTAAACTGATCGAATCCAGACTTTGGGCTTAAATTGTTTAAGCAATTTGAAATATAAGGGTTTTGTTGTTGTTGTTGTTACTGGTTTTGTTTGTTTTGTTATTGTTTTCTTAAAACTAAGTTACCTACAACCTTAGACCAGATGGATCAATATCATTTGGCTCTATCACTATGTAAGGTATTGTTATTACTAGTTATCATTAAATGACATAAAGCGTAGTGAGGTCAAGCACAATAAGATAAATACCAGCCATGGAATTTTTGAAGAAAAACAAACTTCCAAAAACGTGGTTATAGTAATAATATATTACCTTTCTTAAATCCTAATACTAGAATGAACCTTCCCCATTCTCTTTATAATTCATATTTCTCCCTGTCCTGGATCGGGACTTTGCTTGTATTTCTTCATGCCTCTCCTGTTGTATGCCTGTTATGCTGCTTCTGCTAACCTAAACTAAATCAGTGCAATCAGTGCCACCATGCCACCACTGCCTTTATGTTTCAGATTGTATCAAGAGATGCTAAGCTGGAAATGTTACCTTTCCAACCATAATCATGTGGTGAGACTATTTCTAACACATGGGAGTACCTAGTTCCACTTCACATGGTGCTTTCTCTAGCAAAGTTATAGATCCTAGATGTAGGCTAGGGCATACATGTATACAAGTATCTATAAGTCAGGGGCAACTATACACCTCAAAATAAAAGTGATTAATAGCCTTCTGTGACTACATTTAGAACTATTTAGCTCAGAAATCTAGTAGAAAGGCCTAAAGAAAGCACCATAAATTTTCTAATAAAATATTTATTACTTAGGCTTAGGCACCCTCCTCTCTTACCTCCAACTTCACTTCCCTCAATCACTTTATCTACTCAACTAATTACACAAAAGAAAGATAGATCTCGTAATCTCTTTTGGAATCATCAGCATTATTATCACACTTTATTATAAGAAATATTTATAAGAAATATACAGTTGATCAAGAGATATACTGGTACAAGAATTTATCAGTTAAAGAACAATTATTGCCTCTATGACAATCTTTATTAGAATCACCAAATAAGTAAATGCAGTAAAACTCAAGGTCAGTTTAGACCCCATGAAATTCCTGAGTGTATTTCCTCCCTAACTTGAGGCCAGACCAAATAAACCTAATACCACTGTGGAGTATACAACAAATGACACTCAACACTTTAACAACTGGGAGAAAGCTCAAGCTTGTCAGATAAAGAAAGGGTAATAGAGGGAGTCAGGCGGTAGCACAGCAGGTTAAGCACAGGTGGCACAAAGCGCAAGGACCAGTGTAAGGATTCCTGTTGGAGCCCCCGGCTCCCCACCTGCAGGGGAGTCACTTCACAGGCAGCGAAGCAGGTCTGCAGGTGTCTATGTTTCTCTTCCCCTCTCTATCTTCCCCTCCTCTATCCATTTCTCTCTGTCCTATCTAACAATGACAACAATAATAACTACAACAACAATAAAAAAAACAACAAGGGTAACAAAAGAGAAAATAAATATAAAAAAATTTTTAAAAAGAAAGGGTAAGAGAGTATCTCACTTAATGATGACCTTCTTGGTCACTGCCAGGCCACCTCATCACCTAGGGGCCTAGTCAGGGAGTCCTTGGATTCCCCCATAGACTCAATGGGCCTAGACCTCTAATAGACCTCTCTCTCCACCATCACTGATCACTTCGATCAAGAATGTCATTATAAGCCCTTCTGTGGGCTTCTTCAGGACAATATCCTCACTGTGAACTAGAAATGCTAAGGTCTGCCCTACTCTCTGAAGGGAGGCTGGGTCATCCTACTCTGCCACTTGAGGAAAATGGTCCTGAAATGAGTGCAGCCTAGAATGTTCATCTGTGACCATGGACTGTGAACACAGACTAACAGAGGTTCAGAGGTTATATAGGCTCCTGTGACAAATATGAATAGGCATGGGCCCTGGGTGAGATTAACATGGCAAATAATTTTATTTATTTATATATTTTCTTCAAGATGGGGAACTACTCTCTAGCCTGATTCAGCTTTATATTTCTTTTTTTCTTTTTTTTTAATTTTTTTTTAAATATTTATTTTATTTATTTATTCCCTTTTGTTGCCCTTGTTGTTTTATTGTTGTAGTTATTATTGTTGTTGTCGTTGTTGGATAGGACAGAGAGAAATGGAGAGAGAAGGGGAAGACAGAGAGGAGGAGAGAAAGATAGACACCTGCAGACCTGCTTCACCGCCTGTGAAGCGACTCCCCTGCAGGTGGGGAGCCGGGGTTCGAACCGGGATCCTTATGCCGGTCCTTGTGCTTTGCGCCACCTGCGCTTAACCCGCTATGCTACAGCCCGACTCCCTCAGCTTTATATTTCTATTCTCAACTCTGACATCATCTTCCCAGACAATATTTTGAGTCCACCCGCCGGTGAGCTATCAAACTCCAGCAAAAATTACCAATCATGGACCCCTAGGTATATACCAAAAATAGACTTCCTAGTTTTGATTCACCCTAAAAAATCCCTATTCCCATTTGCTCTATTTCTACATTTGGTTCCTAATTATTAAACATTTTTTCCGCTTTATATCTTACTGTCTTTCCACCAAAAAGTTGCAGATGCTAGTATGATTTCATCCTGACTTTCCAGGGCAGATGACATCAACAATATGTCCCAGAACCTCACCTCTCCAGAGCCCTACCTCACTAGGGAAAGACAGAAACAGGCTGGGAGTATGGATCAACCTACCAATATCCATGTACAGCAGATAAGCAGTTACAGAAGTCAGACCTTTTACCTTCTGCACCCCATAAAGAATTCTGGTCCATACTCACAGAGGGATAAATATTAGGGGAAAATGACTAGAGGGCTCTGAATTCCAATTCCATCAGGACCCAGAAAGAGAAGAGGAAGAAAAAAAGATAAAAAGGAAGAAGTAGTAGGTGTGACTCTGGGGGTATATAGCATAATGGTTATGTAAAGCGACTCCACGCCTGAAGTTACAAAGTCCCAGGTTCAGCACCCCATACTACTATAAACCAGAGTATATCAGTACTCTAGTAAAAAAAAAGTATTAATATTATTATTATTATTAGTAGTAGTAGTAGCAGCAGCAGTAGGTGTGACTCAGAAAGGAAGAGAAGGCAGGACCAGAAAAATGGGCACGTGTATATAAACATAAATTGATAGTTATAGAAGTAATAGTTAACACATATCTGTGATCTTGATAGAACTATTAAGGTTTTAATGGAGGGATGAGTACAGAGTACTCTGGTGGTGGGAAAGCTGTGGAATTATACCTCTGTTATTTTATAATTTCATAAATCAATATTAAATAACTAATAAAATATTAACAATATACTTATGCAAAATAAATGAGAACATCAGGAAAAAGAAACAAGAAAACACAAAAACACCCTGACCTTACACCTAGAAGAATTAGAGCAAGCAGAAAAAGTGAAATAACAATAATTAGAGCAGAAATTAATAACATTGAATACAAAAGAAACATACAAAATATTAATGAAGCTAAGAGGTGGTTTTTTTTTTTTTTTGAAAGAATAAACAATTTGGCAAACCCTTGGCCAGATTCACTAAAATAAAGGGAGTTGATCCAAAATAAATTCTATCATGAATGAAAGGGGAGAGATCACAGCAGACACTACAGAAATCTAAAGCATAATAATATAAAGATTTTATGAACAACTATGGGCTGCAAAACTAGAAAATCTGTAGGAGATGGAATCATTTTTAGAAACATGTCCCCCTCCCAGATTAAACTGTAAGGAAATGTGGAAGATGACTAGTCTAACTACAGCAAAAGAAATCAATATACCATGGCCAGGTGGTGGCGCACTTGATTGAACAGACCTGTTAAATTGCACAAGAACCCAGGTTCAAGCCCCCAGTCTCCACCTACAGAGAGAAAGCTTCACAAGTGGTGAAGCAATGTTGCAGGTGTCTCTCTCTGTCTCTCTCCCTCTCTATCCCCCCTTCCCTTTCAATTTCTGACTGTCTCTAAAAAATAAATAAAGGTAATTAAAACTGAACTACTACTCACCAAACACAAAAGTAAATTCCAAATGGAGCAAGGACTTGGATGTTAGACCAGAAACTATCAGATACTTAGAGGAAAATATTGGCAGAACTCTTTTCTGCATAAATTTTTAAGACATCTTCAATGGAATGAATCCAATTACAAAGAAGACTAAGGCAAGTATAAATCTGTGGGACTACATCAAGAGTTTAATAACCAAAATATATAAAGAGCTTGCCAAACTCAACCACAAGAAAACAAATAACCCCATCCAAAAATGGGGGGAGGACATAGACAGAATATTCACCATAGAAGAGATCCAAAAGGCCGAGAAACACATGAAAAAAATGCTCCAAGTCTTTGATTGTCAAAGAAATGCAAATAAAGACAACAATGAGATACCACTTCACTCCTGTGAGAATGTCATACATCAGAAAAGGTAGCAGCAACAAATGCTGGAGAGGTTGTGGGTTCAAAGGAACCCTCCTGCACTGCTGGTGGGAATGTCAGTTGGTCCAATTTCTGTGGAGAACAGCCTGGAGAACTCTCAGAAGGCTAGAAATGGACCGACCCTATAATCCTGCAATTTGTCTCCTGGGGATATACCCTAAGGAACTCAATGCACCCATCAAAAAAGATTTGTGTATACCTATGTTCTGAGCAGCACAATTTGTCATAGCCAAAACCTGGAAGCAACCCAGGTGTCCAACAACAGGTGAGTGGCTGAGCAAGTTGTGATATATATATATCCAATGGAATACTACTCAGCTATTAAAAAGGTGACTTCACCATTTTCAGCCCATCTTGGATGGAGCTTGAAGAAATCATGTTAAGTGAAATAAGTCAGAAACAGAAGGATGAATATGGGATGATCTCACTCTCAGGCAGAAGTTGAAAACAAGATCAGAAGAGAAAACACAAGTAGAACCTGAACTGGAGTTGGTGTATTGCACCACAGTATAAGACTCTAGGGTGGGTGGTGGGGGAGAGTACAGGTCCAAAAAGGATGACAGAGGACTTAGTGGGGATTGTGTTGTTATGTAGAAAACTGATAAATGTTATGCATATACAAACTATTGAATTTACTGTTGAATGTAAAAACATTAATTCCTCAATAAAGAAATTAAAAAAAAGAAATGCTCAAGTCCACAAAAAAAAGAGAGAAATAAATACACTAATCAAAAAACTCCCCAACAATAAAAGTCCAGGCACAGATGAGTTTACAAATGAATTCTAAAATACCTTTAAAGAAGAAGTACTACCAATACTCCTCAAGTTTTCCCAAAATATTGAAGACACTGAGGTGGGGGAGCTTGAACCTGGGTCCTTGAGTAGGGTAATGTGCATTTAACTGGATTCACCACCGCCCAGCCCTCTAGTGTTATTTAGTATGTTCACGAATCCCTTGAGTTTCCTGAAAACCAATAATTACATCTAGAGATCTAAGAATATTCAATTCTAAATGTTTTTGATATGAATACTATTTTCTTTTATTTATTTCATTGGAGATGGAGGGAGATTATCATGCAGGAGAGGAGAGAGAAGCCAGAGTACCAATCTGTTTCATGCAACAACTGGGATCAGGCAGATGGCTCATCAGTTCTGCACTCTGCCATCTGAACTGCCGGGATAGCCTGAGGGTGCTTCTTCCTGAGCAAGTGCTCTCTGGGTTGGAGAGAACTCAACTGGAGCCAACCTAGGCTGCTGTGTGGGAGAGGGATCAGAAACTCGTGCTGAGCTAGCATTGCAGGAGATAGATTCCGGAACTCTGGGAGCTGGAAGACAATCCCAAGTGTGTTAAAACAGAAGAGCAGCTGTATATATACTTGCCAAGTAGGGTTAAAACAGGATGTGACATAAGAAGGTGGAGCGAAAAGAGACCGGTAGAAATCAGGGTGACTATGAGAGGGGGTGGAGCAAAAAGACATCGTGAACCAGTGGGGATTAAACCAATGCCCTGCAGGCAGGGCGGTTCCTAGGTAACTGGTTATGTAAATAGACCACAGGCATAAGCAGGGGGAAACTGTCGTACTGCCCAACACTGAACCATTTCCCAACATTCATAAGAATACTTGAAAGTCTTATTATAGAATCCCATCATAACATGTAATGTTTGGCTTCTCTTTTTAAATCTTATATTTGTTTTTATTTTAATGAGAGAGACCCAGAGAGAGATACCAAAGCACTGCTTTGCTCTGGCTTATGGTGGTACCAGGGATTGAATCTAGGACCTCAGATCCTCAAGCATAAAATCTTTTGTATAACTACTATGCTTATCTCCCAGGGCACTTTTTCTTTTCTTAACTTTTAGAATATTTTATTTATTTATTGGATAAATAAATAAAGAAATTGTGAGGGGAGACGAGTAGAGAAGGAGAGACATCTTCAGCACTGTTTCCTCATTCTTTAAGCTTTCTCCCTTCAAGTAAGGACAGGAGGCTTTAATATAGGTCCTTGGACATTGTAACACATATGCTCACCCAACTTGTGGGCCACCATCTGGCCCTGGTTCATTTTTTTTTTTTCTATTATGTTAAGATGTTATATTAGTGAGTCTAGATGCTAGCAGTCACAGCCTTTTGAAGGAAAAGCTCTCCATAAGTCTTTGCCTAGTGCTCTTAGCAGTCATCAAAAATATTGACTATGTCCATTACTTCTTTAGAGGTTGTAAAGTAGCCTGTTTAAGCTCTCTAGTCCTTTTTTTTTTCTAGATGCAATGTATATAAAAAGAAAGACTTTACATCACCAACTATTTGGTTCCATTTAAGTGTAGTAGCAGGAAAAGTAGGATAAAGTAATCAGGGTATAGTCCCCTAAATCCACCACCAGACTTGTTCAAGAGTAAGAATGAACTATTTCCTCAAAATGCATGAACACATTGGAGACAAACTATATCTTAAGATGGAGGGCTAGGGTGAACAACTGAAGTTCCTGCTCAGGTAGGGAATATATCTCAATGAAATCTAAATAATTACTGATAAAATAACCCAATTATAGACTCATGAGGCATCGGAAAATTTAAATTACATTAGATTTTAGTGTAACCTCAAATTAATGAGGAAGAGAAAATTACATATTAAATTATATGAGAACAATTAAATAATGCATTCAATCAGCTCAATTAGAAAACTTATTTGGAGTTTGAAAAGTTATATCACCTAATTTAAAAAACATTTTATTTTACTTTAAAGCTTTCATTATTTATTTTGGATAGAGACAGGGAGAAATTCAGAGGGAAGGAGGAGATAGGGAGAGAAACAGACAGAGAGAGAAAGAGGGATAGATAGACAGAGAGAGAGAGATACCTACAGCTCCATTTCACTGCTTGTGAAGCTTTCCCCCTGGAAATAGGACTGGGATGTTGAACTGTAATGTGTATGGGTCAACCAGGTGTGCCACCACCCATCCCCCCAAGTTACATCACTTTTAAGTCATATGTTACACCAAGGAAGACCAAGTAAATTAAAGAGTTAAATGCAATTTTCCATTTGCATAAACCAGGCTTAAACCTGGCCCCACTGCACTAGAGGAAGCTTCAATATTGTATCATCTTTCCCTCTCTCCCTCTGTCTCTCTGAAAAGTCAGCTTGAAGCAATGAAGCCTCAACAACTAAAACAAAAACAAAAAGTTATATATAAAACAACCAAAGAAGCACGAAATTCTTGGTGAATATTTATTACTGGTAATATATATATATATATATATAGATAGGTAGATAGATATAGATACAGATACAGATACAGATACAGATACAGATACAGATACAGATACAGATACAGATATAGATATGGAGAGAGAAAGAGAAAAAGAGAATATCGAAGCTTTCCACAGTACAGTGGGGGTAGACTCAAAATTGTGTCTTGCATGTATCAAAGAGATGTGAACTATACTGCTGGTTCTCCATGGAATTTTTTTTAATGTATATAGAAATTACATTATCTGACTTTGTAGTAAATTTTCTAAGCAATGAAGAAAAAATATCTTGAGGAAAAATCGATGTATTTATTTTTACATAAATTTTAATAGGTTTGTCAACTCTAAAATAAAAGGTAAATGACAACCTAAAAAATGACAAACACTATCTTCAATATAAAAAAAAAACTATTGGCAAGTCAATAAGAAAAAGGCAAACATTCACATTTAAATAAAAATTATGAATAAGTCATTCAAAACAAACATATGCAAAGTAAAAGACAATGAAAATTCTATTTTTTCCATTTAAAATTGACACCAGGGTATTTTTTTCCTAAAGTTTAAAACTAACATTGTAGTTGCCATCAAAAAAGAAGAAAGAAAGAAAGAAAGAAAGAAAGAAAGAAAGAAAGAAAGAAAGAAAGAAAGAACATGCTCTGCAAAGAGGATGAAGAACAATTTGTGGTCACATGGGTAAAGGGCGTTAAAATATATTCCTATCCTGGGCCAGCAAGATGGCTCACTAGCAATAGTATTACTGTTGTGTACTTGTCATGCACACAACACAGATTCCAGCCTAGCCCCTACCAGACTGGTGGAAGCTTCAGTACTGTGGCATCTCTTCCTCCCTTTCTCTCTTTCTTGTGAAAAAGTCAGCCTAGAGTGGTAAAGCCCTGGCAATGACAAGAATAGTGATAGTGATAACTTTATGTTTCAAACATTTGTTGGGATATCCAAGTGGTTTAAGGTTCCAGACTAAAAAATTCTTATCCTTTATGCCAAATATTCTTTTTTACAGACTAAAAACTTCTTTTAAAAAAAAATACAAAAGAACTTATACAACACATGTCATAGAAAAAAAAAAAAATCCTTGCTGTGAAAACTGTCTCTTTCAGATTTCCTATGCTTTGTTTACTGAGATCTAATGGCTCAAATCTGACTCACTTTTAGGATAACACAAGTTTATTGCTCATTGCAATTTCCTGTGAAATAATTTTTGCATGAGTTCACACCACTGAATTTATAATGAAAATGTTGGGGTATTGTTTAGTGACTAAGGAAATAACTCAACTGGTTGTGTTTTAGACTTGCCTAAGGTTTCCAGTCTGATTCCTGGTAATGCATATACCAGAGAGGTGCTCTACTCGCTCTCTCTTTCTCCACCTTAATATGTATCATGTGAAGCTTTCTTTTATAAAATAAATAAAATCAATCTTTTTAAAAAATAAAATTGAGGGGAGTTATCATAGGAAAATTTAGTGCATACAGAGATTAGTAGAAATATAAAAGACAAAACTCAGGTGCAGCCTGTTCTAATGAGAGACATTTTCTGATGGACAGAAGGTATAATTTATAATAAAAATAAGGTTAGTCTAGTAACTGAATATGAGAGGCTTATTTGAACTTACTAGGTATTAACTAAAAAATAGCATTTAACAACTACACATAAATATAAATGTGATTCATGATAGCTAAGGCTGGTTGACTTTTGTGGACGCATTAAAAATCTAAAGTTCTGAAACCAAAGGACAAATTCCTGGACAGCAAAGTCATTGTCATTTCCTTCCCTTATCTAAAAAGCTTAGTGTCCAGCAAAAGAATGAACTGAAACAAAGTATACTATGGTCATCAGTATCATCTAGGAGTAGTACTGTGCAGATATGTGGAAAAGAGTATTCGACATAGGTCTAAATGCTAGAAAAATGTCTTGATTTTCAGGTGTCATGTCTTATTTTGGATTCAGTTTTCTTCATAATTAAGAAACATGTTGTCAAAAATCGAATCTAATGTTTTAAGCAAAAAAATTGAATTTAAAATAAGCAAATGAACTTTTTACTTTTATGACAGAAATAAGCAAAGATACCCATTTATGTGTGCATAGGTGAGGGAGATAGTGCAGTGCTTGACCACAGAATTTGCATAGATGAGGTCCCACTTTCAATCCTTTTTACCATGTATGCCAAGGCTGAGTGGTACTCTGGCCTTATTTCTTTCACTCCATCATATTCTCATTCTCTCTCTCTCTCTCGCTCTCTCTCTCTCTTTCTCATAAAAAGGAATAAATAAACCTTTAAAAAATTTTGTGTACTAACTTGCTTCTGAAAGGTACAGATACAAGACTTGGAAACAATTTAAGTAAGTAGCATCTATTAGGAAATAACTTAAGTGAATAAGATCCAGCAAGAACCTGTTAAACTGTGTTGTTAATAAGTTTTTTCCAAAAATATTTTAAATTATGAGAATTTTTCACTAAATAAATATAAAGAAGAAAATAGTAAGTTCAAAATTTAGGGGGGTGGGCAGTGGCACATCCAGAGCTGATAAGTACTCTGGTTAAAAAAAAAATTGCTGTTGAATTTCAGTGGTGGGTATGGTGAGTTTTCCACACAGAAAATAAGTGTGAAAATATAACCTGGAAATCTTAAAGTGCTGTAAATCAAATTAAATCACTAATAAAAATAAATTATTTTTCTTAATTTATTTATTTATAAATAATAATAAATTTTACTGCAATCTAGAGCTAACAATAAATTTTACTGTAATCTAGTATATACACGCTTGTATTTATAAGCACACATATAGCTATATGTAAGTACACTACCTTTACATAGATGTTTACATATCCAGATAAACATATATTTGTAGATTATGTGTATGAGTTCATACAGATGTGTGTGTGTGTGAAAAAAAATAGCTGGAATTTTTAAAAGCATTAAGTTTAAGGACTTTTTTTATTTATAAAATAATTTGGGGGAGTCAGGTAGTAGCGGGTTAAGCGCATTTGGCACAAAGCACAAGGACAAGTGTGAGGATTCCAGTTCGAGCCCCCAGCTCCCCAACTGCAGGGGAGTCGCTTCACAGGCAGTGAAGCAGGTCTGCAGGTGTCTATCTTTCTATCCCCCTCTCTGTCTTCCCCTCCTCTCTCCATTTCTCTCTGTCCTAGCCAACAACTATGACATCATTAATAACTACAACAATAAAGCAACAAGGGGAACAAAATGGAATAAATAAATAAGATAATTTTTAGTTATTTATGTTTTTTATAACTTTTTTTTTTTAACAGAGCATTGCTCAGCTCTGGCTATTGGTGATATCAGGGACTAAACTCAGTCCTATGCATATGACTGCTGTCCTATGAACAGTCTTATGAGCAGTCTTCCTGGACCATTATTATCCTAATAAAACAATAAAATAAAGTTCAAAATTTTAAAATATTATTCTAAAAAAAGCATTTTTGTCCCCACCTGTGTGTGTGTGGGGGGAGCTTTTCAAGTGGCAAAGCAGCACTGCAGGTATCTGTCTCCCTGACTCCCTCCCTCTCTATCACCTCCTTCCCTCTTGATTTATGGCTGTTTCTGTACAATAAATAAAAGATAAAGAAACAAATTTTTAAAAAGAATCTACCCAATGACCTCACCAATGTGTCCTGGAAGCCCACTTCCCCGAGCCCTACATCATTAGGGAAAAATAAAAACAGGCTGGGGGTGGTAGTGGGGGGAATTATGAATCAACCTGTCAATGCCCATGTCCAACAGAAAAGTAATTACAAAAGCCAGATCTCCCACCTTCTGTACCTCATAAAGATCTTTATTCCATATTCCCAGAAGGATAAAGAATAGGGAAACTTCCCGTGGAGGGGATAGGATACAAAACCCTGGTAGTGGGAATTATATGGAGTTGTACCCCTCTTATCCCACAATCTTCTCGATCATTATTAAATAATATAAAAAAAGAAATTACCCAGTCTCGTACATTCATCATCACTCTTACAGACAGTTTCTATCCAGAGTAAAGCACTAGTGGAGCCCACAGGAGAAAGGAATTGGCTACTATAAACTATTCAGTAAGAAGCTGTATCTAATCCTAGGTAAGAAATACTCCAGTGCAAGAGGCAGTGCTTTGCAAAACTGAGCATGTATTTGGTGTTGTGATTATGTAAAAACTAAGAGAAGGCAGCTACTCCATAACCCAGACTTGTTCTTTTCCTTAGTGTTAGAAGCAAATACATGATTTGCAGTGCCAACTATTTGTGTAGTGCTGTTTACCTAGCAAAGGTAAAGTGCTGGCGGGATGCAAGAGTCTCGGTGTTGCTGGTATTTAACACAGTGTCACTGACAGTACTAAAAGACAAAACTCTCAATACCTTTTTTGTTGCTGTATGGTTCTGGTTTTCTTGTAAGCCATCCCTACCTTCTTAGTGCAAAGGGCTGCCTAGTTCAAGATATTTCCATTAAATGTAAGAAATAGTCACCAGTCATGCTTATCGTTCTTGGTCTCTCTGCCCTACTCCACATCAACTAGCAGCAGGCCAAAATCCAAACCAATCCTGAAGGTTTTGCTCCACAAGTTATGCAACCAAAGTTAATGGAGCTATCATTTGCTCTTGTCTGCAAACAAGGAATGATGAATGACTATATGCTTAACGTATTAAACTTCAGTCCAAGAGAGTTGCTCCTTAGCATGCACGAGAAAGGAAATGTATCTGCCTCCATCTCTTTATTTACCTTCTACTCTCCAGGAAGAAACACTTGGTCTTCTCTTCCTGTCTTTTAAAATTTAGCCAACATAGCTAAAAAGTTCCTCACTGTCAACCCATGCACACAGAGTTTCCTTAGCATGGTGTATTCATTCATTCATTCATCCATTCATTCTATTAGTACAAACACTGAGAACCTATGAAGTGACACAGCACCGTGCTGCAAGTTAGGCACATAGTGCTGAGAGTTTGGGTGCTTGCCATATATAGTAGAAGAGGCACTGAAACAAATTGTTGAGATGAATATTATCGCTATTCTAATATGCAAAATATTCAGAAGATTATTATAAACAGCCTTTACTAGGAATTTGCTATATAGGAATAATGATAAAAACTTCATGCACATTAAAACATTAAATTGGGTGTGGGCTGTGGTGAAGCTGTTAGAGTATACATATTAAAATGCACAAGGACCCTGGTCCAAGCCCCTGATTCCACCACTTTCCCCACCATGCAAGGGAGGAAGCTTCACAAGAAGTGAAGCATCTGAGGTAGGTGTCTCTCTTTCTCTCCTTATCTGTCTTCCTTCTCAATTTTTCCATGTCTCTATCCAAAAGAATTAAATTAAATGAAAAATTAAATATTAAAGAAAAAGAATTCTGACTCCAACAAACTTGTTAGGTAGTGAGAACTTACACTAGTATATTTTCTTGCCTTGCATTAAAGAATTTTGGTACAATATTTTCTTGTCTGTATGATAAATAAAGACCAAGGGAATGCTATATTCCACTTGTGAATGAAACCATCCAGTAATTCTCTTTCACTTTGTTACCTACTTCTCAAAGCATAATCATCCCCCAGTTCCAACTATCTTGTTCTGAAAGATACAATACCATCTTTTTAGTTGCAGAGTAGTATTCCACTGAATAAATGTCTCATAACTTCTTTACCCAGTGATGTGTTACTGGGATGGGCATTTAGATGGCATCCACTCCTCAACTATTGTGAATAACACAGCTATGAACTTGGGGGGTGCGTATGTCTCTTTGAATTTGTACTCATATCCTTTGGATGTAAGTCTAGGTGAGTCCTTTTTTATCTTTGTTTATAATGCTCTCACTTTGTGAAATGCTGTTCAAAAGACTACATCTTCTTTAGAAACTATTAGAAATGTCATTTTTCCTCAAAAGAGAATTATCTGATGCTTCCTCTCTGGGAGACACTGTTGTTTTTGAATTCCCATAGTACCTAAAGTTTCTGAACCTATATGGGATCAGTAAGTAATCCCTGAATAAATTAAGGAAGGGATCTGTTTCAGGGCACATAGTCAGTCATTTTGTTTTAGCTTTGAATATATATCCATTTTGTTTTGCAGTTGGATTAGTATCATACCACTCAAAGAATTTAACTAATACCTTGAGCACTATAGGAGGTGATGCACATTGATTGAATGAAGGAAAACTAGTAAATTGGTCAGGATATAGAAAGAAGATTTTAAGAGCTAGCTCCCACCATGCTAAAATTTGGATACTCGTCCAAGGTAAACACAGATTCTGAAATCTCTCCTGGGCCCTCACATCATTATATTTTATATAGATGTCTGCAATGGAAACATTGTCTGCTTTTTATTTTATTCCCTGGTATTGAAATGTCAGAGCAGGCATCATGTGACAGAGAAATGAGAATTAAAATTTGGGAGTTTGACTCTCGCAAGTGAGTTGAGGTGTTTGGGGAGATATAAAATATCCCATATACTCAGGGTCATGTACTCTAACAGCCAAACCAAACTTTTTTTTTTTGTCTGGATTGAACAAAGACTGGAATTAACATGAAGACTAGAAATTAGAATTTTTTTTATTGTAAGGTATATAGATGATATCATATAATGTCTTGATCACTTTTAAATGTATAGTTCCATGGCATTAAATCCATAGGCATGTTATATAATCATCATCTTCATTTCTTTCATTCATACTAAAAAATTAAATTTTTCACTTGATTGATACATTTGGAATTGCTAGATATTATCTGTAGTTTCATATCTTCATATTGGTTCAGGTCACATGGTAACAAAAAGTTAAATAAAAATTATATTATATACATATATATATTACAGTAGAGTAGAATTTCTCTTCACTGCTAATGTTAATAGGTACAAATTAAAATCTCTTTCTTAAAAAAAAAAAATATAAGGATAGTCAAGATTATCCACCATTTCCAGATTGGTATGGTTGGGGTGGTTTTGTTTTTGTTTGTTTAAGAATGAGAAATAAATTTCATGAAAGTCATCTGTTCTCTTTTTATTCCCTCCTCCTCAAAAAAGTTACTTCTCAAATCACTCCCAGTATCACATACAGCAATACTCATTTCCTCTAAATAGGCATTTCCATGTGCCCGAATCTTGTTCCCGAGAGAGGATTCTGTATCTTCCATCCAGCATTTCCAGAAATACAATCTTGTCTGCTAACACAGAAATGTCTACAGGGTGTCACACAAGGGGGCTACTCTTTTCCTTGTAATGTCTAACCACTGGATTGTCTGCATGGTGAAGACTGATTTATAAGGCAAGGCGTGTCTCATCCCCAAGGACCACTCGCTTCTCTCTCACCTTCAAAAATTGTATTTCATAGTCCAGGAAAACCTACTTAGGTAAGCAATCAAGCAAAGAACCAGAACTTCCCAGGGAGCAAATAATTTGGTTACCCGAGAGCTGAGATGCTAGGCTTTGAAATTGGGTGATGTCTCTGTAGGTGGTTCCAACTCCCAACCAGATTTCTTGACTGGCAAGACTTCTATTTGGCTCCTGGCTTCAGCAGATAGTTCCAGTGGTTAACCATGAGCTAGGCTCCAGTTCTCAATCCAGAAAGGTTGTGTTCACTACACAGATGGTCAAATACTGGAAGGAGCTCTTTGAAGGTGGGTTCAATGGCTTTCAAGCTCTCAGAAGTCTGTGGACAGGTTTAAGCAATTTGCACAGACCAACAAGAGAGAGAAGGCCCTTCCACCCAGCCCTTGCTCTGCCATCCTTGGAGTCAATTCCTAGCACAGAGGTTGTATGAGACTGGAGCAGAGTGCCATTTAAAATTCATGCAAACCCTGCTGGCTAGAGCAGACAAGAGAAAGAAAGGTCTCAGGACCTTGAGAGGTGGTGGAGGGGGGGGAGGTGGTATCAAGGTGACTTAAAGATCATCACTCCACCTCCCAAACCCTTTGCCACCAAAACAGCTCTTCATATGTTCAAATAATACAGAAAAAAAAAAAAAAGTTTAGGCAATGCAAGCAAACTTCATGCAGCCAGTCTCCACTCTCAAGGGACAGAGAACGGTAAAATGCAGCAGCAGGCAGCAAGCTTTTATAGGATACAGAATAAAGAACAGAGGAACAAAAAATAGAAAAATGAATATGGAACCAAAAAACACAGATCCCAGAGCTGCCTTGGCAATTGAGAATCGGCTAACTGGATATACTTTGTTTCTGGTCAAGTGGAGCATTCACAAGAACAGGAAAGTTATCAAAGTGTAATTTTGCCCAGGTGGCACCTGCAACAGAAACTGTTGCATCTTGCTGAGCTTAAAAAGTTTTTCAGCACATGTATATGTATATATTTATGTATTTTGCATGAATATATATACTTACATATCTTATATATCTACATGCATATTTAATATATACTGTTTAATACCTATTATACACACAAAACTTTTAAAAATAAATCTATATAACATTTTTATAAAGTTTATTTTATGTATTTGTTTTACCAGGGCACTACTCAGCTCTGGATTATGGCGGTGCTGGGGATCGAACCTGGAAACTCAGAGCTTCAGGCATGAACTTTATTTGCACAACCATTATGCAGAAGATTTACTGTTTTTAAAGGATTCTGCTGCTTAAATATATATCAGATTAGAAACTACTTTGGGAAGGGAGATAACTCAGCAGTAGAGCACAGAATTTACTTGCATGAAGTCCCAGGTATAAGTCTTAGCACTACAAATGAGTGAGCTGAGTGGTGTTCTAGTCCTTCTCATCATTAAAAAAAAAAAAAAAAGAATGTATCTGAAAAAATTAGACAATAGGGGGTCGGGCGGTGGCGCAATGGGTTAAGCGCATGTGGCGCAAAGCGCAAGGACTGGTGTAAGGATCCCAGTTCGAGCCGCCGGCTCCCCACCTGCAGGGGAGTCATTTCACAGGCAGTGAAGCAGGTCTGCAGGTGTCTGTCTTTCTCTCCCCCTCTCTATCTTCCCCTCCTCTCTCCATTTCTCTCTGTCCTATCCAACATCGAACAACATCAACAGTGGCAATAATAATGACCACAACGAGGCTACAACAACAAGGGCAACAAAAGGGGGGAAAATGGCCTCCAGGAGCAGTGGATTCATGGTGTAGGCACCAAGCCCAGCAATAACCCTGGAGGAAAAAAAAAAATTAGACAATAAACATTTCTAGTTAAAAGAAAAAGGAAAATAAAAAGCAGGCCAAAAAAAGAGCTAGGTAGTGGCACACCTGACTGAGCACAATGTTACCGGGCACAAGGACTCAGATTCAAGCCCTCGGTACCACCTGTTGAGGCAAAGCTTCATGAGCAGTGAAGCAGTGCTGGAGATTTCTCTTTCTCACTATCTCCTTCTTCCCTCTCAATTTCTGTTTCTATCAGTAATTTCAAAAACAACACAAACAAACAAAAAACAGACAAATACATACCTAGGCCAAGGTTAGGACTCTACATCCTCCTAAACCCAGAACCAAACAGTGGTTTGTTCACAGTGTGCCCTTTAACTTCCACATGCAGGGTGGCTATGCCATTTACAACATTCTGGTCTCAGTTCTCCTGCAGTGTGAACAGCAGGAGAAAATGAAACCTTTGAACAAAGCCAAAGGGGTCTGCCTGTGGACATCCTGAAAAATCAATGACAGACTCAGAACAACTGTAAACAAGCCTGCCTGGAATCTCATGCTCTCAGCACTGAACTCATTTTCACCTGCCCATGAACCCTTCACCGCCTTTCATATCTGTGGTCCCTGCTTATTTGAGATGCACATGGTGACTAGGGAAATTACCTCTCTACACCAAAGCTCAATAAGCTCCGGGATTCAGTTCCTTTCCAGTTAGTGTATTTGTTTTGTTGTTGTTGGCTATTTTTTATTTTTTGTTTGTTTGTTTACTCAGAGCTCTGAGACAGGGAACACCTTTGCTCTTTGATGTTCCTGTTGGAACTCATATTAAATGGGGAGTACGCCATGAATAATTAGTATTCAAGATTATGGTCTGTTTCTTAGAACAACAACAACAAAAGAATTGTATTATAGGGGGTTAGGCAGAGGTACACACATACATTGCCATGTGGAAAAACTTGGGTTCAAGCTTCTGGTCCTCATTGTAAGAGAAAATCCTCAAAAGTAGTGAGGCAGGGCTACAGTCTCTCTATATCTCTCTCTTGCCCTTTTCCCCCCACTCTAACTCCCTGTCCCTTCTCAAAGGAAAAGAAAAAGTGAAAAAATGGTTGCTAGGAGTTTGGGGTTCACTGCATAGGCACTCAGTTTCAGAGATAACCCTGGTGGCAATAAAAAATATATGTATAAAGAATTGTGTTATAAAAGCTCTGCCCTTGGTCCAGGGAGACAACATAATAAAATAATTTCATGCCTGAGACACTGGTGGTCCCAGGTTCAATCCTTGGCCTAACCATAAGCCAGAGTTGAGCAGTGCTCTATAGAAGAAGGAGGAACAGGAGGAGGAGGAGGAAAGAAAATACTTTGCCCCCTTCTTTCAGAAAAAGGGAGAATCTTATACATATTGACTCTCAGTTTCTTGGTATTATATTATTCTCATAAGTCAAAATATCTTTTTATGTTAACTGTTCAAATTCATTGATTTAACCAGCAAGAAACCAAAATGTCTTTCCCTCTACTTAAAAAATGGGGGGGGGGGTAGAAGACTTTATTCTTCCAAGCCAAGAGTAATTTGGATATTTATAACATCATTCTCAGGCCAAATAAAATTATCAACTTAAAAGTTAGCACTTGGGGGGGAGTCAGGTAGTAGTGCAGTGGGTTAGGCGCAGGTGGTGCCAAGCACAAGGATGGATGTAAGGACCCCGGTTCGAGCCCCCGGCTCCCCACCTGCAGTGGAGTCACTTCACAGGAAGTGAAGCAGGTCTGCAGGTGTCTGTCTTTCTCTCCCCCTCTCTGTCTTCCCCTCCTCTCTCCATTTCTCTCTGTCCTATCTAACAATGACAACATCAATAACAACAACAATAATAACTACAACAATAAAGCAACAATAAAAGGGAATAAATAAATATATATATTTTTTACAGTTAGCACTTGGGCTGGGGAGATGACATAATAGTTCTGCAAAAAAGAAAAAAATAATTTCATGCCTCTGTTTCTGAAGTCCTAGGCTCGATCCCCAATACCACCATAAGTCAGAACTGAGCAATACTCTGGTAAAATACTACTACATTACTACTACTACTACTAATACTACTACTACTAATAATAATAATAAAATTAAAAGTGTCACAGTGAAGACAATAAATGACATGGTTGGGGGTCTGGGCAGTGGTGCACCTAGTTAAGTGCACATATCAATAAATGGCATGGTCAGCTCTCCTAAGGACATGTATCAATTGGGTTAGTAAGCAGGATAAAGGTAGCAAGAGAAAATCCAGGGTCCGCAAGCCATTAACTCTTAGATTGAGACCTGTGAAAAAATGGACAGTGATCCCCAAATTTTCTGTGTATGGATAGACGTGTTCCTCTAATTCACAAAGTCTATCGAGGTGAATCGTCCCTAATCCAGTATGTGATCTCAGTCTCTGGGCAACCATCCTGGGAGATCAGTTCCCTACTTTTTTCCTCCTCATCACATCCAGCCATTCCCATGAAACCTAAACCTTTCCAAATGAATTTGGCTCTTGTTTGAGTTCCTGAACTAGCTTCTTGGGCTATCTTGCTTTGTCAAGATTCTTTAGGCTTGTCATATCTCAATAGTGTCCTGATTAAAAACCATAAAGGGCAAGGGAGTGGGAAAAGCAGGTGGTAGAGGACATGTGGTGGAGGAGGGGAAGCAGGAAGAGGAGAGATTGTGGAGAAGGAGCAGGAGGAGAGGGAAGTATTGTTAACAACAAGACCACTGGGACAATCAGCATGGGAATGATTTCAGTTTAAGCAACAAAGACTGTTTTGTTTCCCAAGCTCTCAACTGAGCAGCATTTGGCTGCAACAGAAGAAAGCAATCCCTGGGGAAAGGCAGGGGCTGGATATTCAACTTGCTTCCCTTGTCACCACAGGCTGTCATCTTGTCAGAAGCCCATAAACCAAGCAAAGTTGGCTTCAGTTTGCACCAAGGATGAGGCCACAGAGGGAGTTCTGAGCTGCTGCAGGTGTTTGGGGTGATGCCGTAGGTGGTGGGGCGGCTCCTTTCTCTCCTCTGAGCCTTTCCCTGAGAAATTCAACTTCTTAAAGATCTTGCTTTTTCTCCAGGAGATATAAGGTAAATATCACTTGGGAGAATAAAGATCCAAAGGCAATTTAGAGGATTTGCAGGAAGAAGTAAGAAGAGACGGACTATTAACTGCAGGACCCAGGAACTCCTGTCACCCTTCTGATATTCATCTCTCATGTTCCTTCCATCCAAAGGGAGAACAGTGCTCATGTGAGAATAGGGGACACAATTCCTTACTGGAATGAGATGTTGCAGGATCAGTGGACTTTTGCCTCCAGCCCCAAGGAATCCACTCAGAAAACTACATCACTGGCGCAATAGGTTAAGCACACGTGATGCAAAGCACAAGGACTGGCGTAAGGATCCCGGTTCTAGCCCCTGGCTCCCCACCTGCAGGGGAGTCGCTTCACAGGCGGTGAAGCAGATCTGCAGGTGTCTATCTTTCTCTCCCCCTCTCTGTCTTCCCCTCCTCTCTCCATTTCTCTCTGGCCTATCCGACAACGGACAACATCAACAATGGTAATAATAATAACCACAACGAGGCTATGGCAACAAAAGGGGGAAAAATGGATTCATGGTGCAGGCACTGAGCCCAGCAATAACCCTGGAGGGAAAAGAAAAAAAAAGAAAACTACATCATTGGGGATTTTTTGTTGCTTATCAATCTTTTTTTTTTTTTCAGAGTCAAGACCTTTCACAAATGCAATTTCACTACTCTTGGGGCTGATATGTTCATTCAAATAGAGAGACAGAGACAGAGAAACAAGGGAAGACACTACAGCACAAGAGCTTCCCTTGAGGCCATGGTACTTCCATGTGGTAATGGACCTCAAATCTGGTCTGTACATGACAAGACAAATACCCAGTGAGATAACTATCAAGCATTTCCCAGTCTTAAAATCCCTTTAGGCTCACTAGCAAGTGCAGAAGTGGAACGGAAAAAATAAGTAAAATAAGTAAGTGACTAGCACTGGATCACCCAGCCAATCAGGAGGCAGGAGGTTTTCATAGTCTTTAAGGAGTTAGAGCAAATGAAAGGTCTCTTTCCAGAGTCAAGTTAATGCTGTTTTCCAATTTGGTGTTTAGCTTGTGCATGTATGCTTTACATGCATCTGATAAATAAGCCTCGATACAAACAAATAACAATGGAAAGGCCCTTTAGAGAAAACTGTTCCCTAAAGAAGCTCAGCCTTGGTTGACAAGGGCAAGGGGTGAGAGATCTACCAGCCTTGAACTTGAAAATCAGGGCTGCTGAGCTAAGCAGCCACAGTGAGAAGCCAGCAGGAACATAGCACACTCTCACTTCCCCTGCCACCTTGCATTTTTCCCTCACTGTGGAGGCCAAGCGCTTTCGCACCCCAAAACTGAGAGTTGGCCCACACCACTTTGCGTTTTTGGCTAGCAGAACAGATTCTGAGCTGCCCTCTCTGGAGCGCCATCAGTAATTTCTCTAACAGGCTGAGACTTGCTTTCAGAAGGCAGCTGGGTTGGGGGACCATGTTTCACTTCTTGACACCATTAATTGGGTTATGAGTCAGAGCCATAATGAAGACAAGTTTTGGTGTCTTCAGCAACTGTCCTGGGAAATACAAACGCACAGGCCCAAAAGCCACAGAGGGAGAGTAGAGGACAGATTTTCTTTGTTTATCAGACCCACATGGTCACCAGATAAATGGTCAGTGCCATGGGACTCCTTTGCAGACAGACATACATTTTTTTCTGTTGCTCCCAGAGGTCCTTAGATGTCACAGCCTCTCACCCAGAGTGGCTCATTAGTAACAGGAGGAAGCTGAAAGAAGCAGAACAAGCTACAGAAGGAGGCTTCAAGAAGGAAGCATTTTGAGAGCCCATGATGGGAAATGTAAAATTAAGGTAGCAAAGCTCTCGCATGTAAAGCAGGCCATTGCATTCAGGCATGAGCCTCACTCACTGCCTCCCTCCATGAAGGCTGCAAGGAAAACCAGAACTCACAGCAGTCTACCTCAGGCGAGAATGTTCAATTCAAAATAAACAGCCACGGAACCTTATCAGTCTCACAGAAGGCCATTATGTATGCAGTCCTGAAGCAGGCCAATTAAACTGCATAAAACATGCAGGCTGATAAGTCTATCACCCCAACTAATTGGAAAGTCCAATTATGCTTATCGGATTGTTGGCCTCTCTAATACTTCCATGCAACTCAATCAGACTTCATCTCCCACCTTTGGGGCTGTATGTTGGAAGGTCCAGCAGCTATCTCACCTGGATTTTAAAAATCCCCTGGAATTTTGCACTGTTTACAACAGGAAGATCACATACCATCCTTTGGGGAGGATGAATTATGCATCATCTAAGGGAGTTCTGATGATACAGCACCTATTGATTCTCCCTTCAGTCCTCTGCTCCAGGTCAATTTCATAACCCCCGGTGTTTTCCACTGACTAAACATAAAAAGATGCAAGTTCATATGAAGACTAACTTTTTGAACAAACACCTCTTTTAGGAGCAGAGACTGGTATAGGGATGATTTGGTTGTACACTTCCGGTCCTGGGAATGTGAGAAAGTTGTGGATCAAGGTAGGGCAGCTGTGTGTATCAAGTCTAATGCTCTCCCAGGGAGTTTTGGGAGTCAGCCAAGGGAGAGAATTTACGTTTTTGTTGCTATATAAGGTAATGGCTCATTGTCAAGTTAACCAGTCACCTTGACTCCCTTTTCTTTTTTGTAAACTGGAGAGAATCGAAGTGTCAGGTTCATAGGATATGTCCCGAGGCTGAAGGTGATGCAGATGCATACACACATTTATCAATACATGTAAATGTACGTGCTGTGCCTTTTTTAAGAACATCAGTTCCCCCTATTCAAGGTTTTACTTCCCATGGCTTCAGTTAGCCACAGTCAATCAATCAAAATGTATTAGATACAAGAATTACTTTGTGAGTGAAACTACACCCAGAGCATTTTTGCTATAGCACAGTGTCATATGTGTTGTATTTTATTATTGGTTATTGTGTTAAATCTCCTACTATAATATATACGTGCATATCAAAAATTTTTGTGTGAGAGCTAAAGAGTGAAAGTGGCCTAAATGCTTATTGACAGATGACTGGATAAAGAAGTCATGGAGGACTATGGAGACAGCATAATGGTTATGCAAAAGGTTTTCATGCCTGAGGCTCTGAAGTTCCAGGTTCAATCACCTTCCTAAACTGAAGCTGAGCAGTGTTCTGGTATTCCCCTCTATATCTCCTTCTCTCTAATTAAAAAACAAAATAAATACTTAAAGAAAAGAAATTATGGAATATATATTCCATATAATTATGCAAAGCAATAAAAAAAATGAGATTTTTTTTTTTTGGTCCTTTAGGACAAAAAAGATGGAACTGGAATTGATTATGCTTAGCAAAATAAGTAAAGAGATGAAAGACACTCGTGTAAAATCTAAAGAACTAATACACATGAACTTGAAAAAAAGGCAAAAAATTTAAGACTGTGACAACTAAGGTGATTATATTTGGCAGGTGGAAGGGCAGGCAACAAAACTTAAGTGGCAAATGTAGTATGGAACTATACCCTATAATCTTACCACTTTGTAGCCAACTCATAAATGAAAAGTGTCTTGGAAAAATAAAATTAATTTAATCCTAAAAAAAGGTTTTTGTGTGTAAAGGGGGAAAACCAGTACACATAGAACCCTGCATCATCTGGGGTTTAGGTATTCATTGGGGTATCTTGAGAGGTATCCCCAGTGAAGGAGAGAGTACAAGTGTAATTGCTCAGTGTATATTAGCTTCTTTCACAAACAAGATTTCTCCATGTACCTAATCATGTTGACTTTGTTTTTTTCCAAAGAAACAGGAAGTTCCAGTCTGCCTCTAAGCCAGGCATCCCAGGAAATTTAAAAATGTGCTGGCACCAAAACTGCCTGTTGTGCCTACCTTCTCACTCATGACACTGGATACAGTCTCTCTTGTTGGAACTTTCCAAAGATGGTGTGCCAGATGAGCAGCCTTACATTCTACCACCAGTCTCCAAATCAGATAGGGTGCTTGCAGAGGATCCTGGCCTCTGAGCCTTGGTGTCTCTAATAAAAGTCAATTCAGCCCTTCCTCAATTTTAGCAAGCAGCAAGCTGCAAAATCTGAAAGCATTTTTGGGCAACAAAAAGCAAAGGATTTCCTGTTAACCTCACTTGCTTATTAAACTTCCCATCTTGAACACTGCAATCTATTTAATAGCATGGTTATTTATTCTCAGCCTGTGTGCCCTTATTCATTAACTGGCATCTTTTCTGCATGAAGTTACCACCATGAGATTTTTTTTTTCAGTGCCATGAATAAGCCCACAAGATTGCTCATTCTCTCCTGTGAAATCAGTAGATAAAATCCCAACACCATATCACTTCACCTTACCCCAGGTTGAGTTATGATTCATAAACTATTGTCACCAGACGTCACTTTCAAACACTAATGGTGTTTTCATCTAACTTGGTCTGTACTGCGAATATTTCTGGGCTCACTTACTCTTAAAGACAACCCCAACATTTCACACTGAGATTAACACTCTTTGACACAGCACACAGTGCCAGAGTATAACATTTACAAGAGGAAAATAACTTGAAAGTGAAGGAGACCAAAAAGGCATAATTACCCAAGGCAAACTGTTTTGTTCATTCAGTGATTACAGTGGTTTTAAAGCCTTATAATTTATCATAGCTCAGAACAATTTAAATCTCAGTTGTGCTCCTTAAGAAACCCAGACACTTCCCTTTCTTTATTCCTTCTGACAGGCTATTCTTTTAATATCATCTTAGCTCTACAATGGCAGAGACTATACCTTCCCTACATCACACACAGAGGGAGGGAGGGAGGGAGGGAGGGAGGGAGGGAGAGAGAGAGAGAAAGAGAGAGAGAGAGAGCTGACAGCAATAGACTCATGCCTTTGCATCAGGCTGCACTGCACAAATAACAGAAGAGTAGAACAATTCCAAATGGGTGTAATTTCTTTCAGGTTCAAGTATCAGTTTGCTTGTTTTGCTGCTGCTAATCACCTCTTAAACAAACAATTGCTTTATCTATGTACTGTGCCTCATTTCACTTTCAAATTATGTGTGTGTTTTGCTCCTAACAGCTTATTATGATCTATAATTAACAATTTTGCTGAAAGCAGAGCCATGTATTGAAGAGAGCCCACATGCTATCTGAGAAGTATTTGAAACAGGAGGTCTTTGTTTTCTTCACAAATTTGGCAAACAGAAGGTACCTCCCTTCTCGGCTGTGCATTGTCTTCTCTCTAAGTCCAGAAGGGTAGAGGCAGAAAATTTTTTAAAAGATTATGAACTTTAGCATAACTTCAATTGCTGTCTTTGACTCTAAGTAAACCAGGGGTTCTCAAATGTAGCCTCAATTTAGAATCACCTGGGAAACTTTTATAAGACTGTCCAGACCTAATCCCAGACCAATTAAATCCTCATCCCTGGGGGTGGACCCAGGCCTGAGTATTTGTTAGAGCTCTCTGGCTGATTATAAACCTCAATTTTGCAATCAAAATTGAGAACTCTTGTGGCAGTCTATCTTGTCTACCTTGCAGGAGCCTGGGGTGAAAAAGTAATACTGATAAGAGATAAAGGCTTCAAAGTTGAATTTACTAGACTATACTGAAACTTAGATTATTTTCCAAGTACATGTAACATCTCTAATCTAAGTGATTCACAGAAGATTCTTTTGACATCAGCCAATTTATTCAAATTCAACAGGCAAGCAGGAAAGTTGCTTAAAATGTTTTTACCCCTAAGTAGGCAAAATTGCTCATTTGGATAGCTCTGTTTTGTCATGTGTATGGCCCAAGTTCTAGCCTAGGACCCACAATGTTGGTAGAAGCTTCAAAGCTGTGATACACACACACACACACACACACACACACACACACACACACACACACACACACACCTCTGTCTCTGTCTCTGTCACTCTATCTGAAAACATCAGGCCAACGTCATGAAGTTATTTGATGACAATAATAAATATTTCACCCCTGGAAACAGGTCCTTGAGATAATGAAGTGGGAAATACTTAGGAATAGGATTGCTGGATGTACTCTTCAATAGACACTTTGCATTTCTCTTCTGGTGCACCCATTATAAAACTTTCTGTGAATCTTGACAAAGTCATTAAAGACTCAGCTCTAAAAGTCTTGTCTTGGCAGGCTGAAGTACCTTTTTTTTCCAGTTGGCTTTTGGTGACCTTTTTTCTTTTCTTTCAGTTGGATAGAATAGAGATAAATTGAAAGGGAAGGGGAAGATAGACGATATACATATGCTACAGACCTGCTTCACTGCTTGTGAAGTGGACCCCCTGCAGGTGGAGAACCCAGGCTTGAGCCCCAGTCCTCACAAGTAACTATTTATTGCTTTCTTAAACCCTAAGACATCAGGAACCTTCCCCTTTCTCTATGAAGTCCGTATTTCTCCCAGTCCTGAAACCTCTATGGTGAGGCTCACTTTACTGCACGCATCTCCCAATTCATACCAACTGATACTGCATCTGCTGATCCTAACCCAATCAATGAAACCAGTACCACCTCGGCATGCTTCACTTCGGTCTCCATCCAGACACATCAGTTGTGGAATGTCAACCCACCAGCTTCATTACTCTGGTGAGACCTTTCCTAGCTCATAGAACTCCTTAATTTCATTTCAGTTGGTACACCTCCTAACAAACCTTAACAAACCAAAAAGAGTCCATAAGATAGGACATATGTACATGTATCCATAAGTTGGGGGAAAATTATACCTTAAAGCAAAAGTGCACAGTAGTTTGCAGTGAGTCAAAAAATGTAGTAAGCAAGTAGAAAGACCAAAAAGACACCATAGATTACCTAATCAAATAGTTTCTACTTAGACCTAGATACCCTCTTCACCTACCTCCTATTGCATGTCCCTCAATCACTCCAAAATTAACCTTGTCAGACAAAGTAGGGACTACAAAAGCTGAATACAAGAGACTGGCATACTTTAATGATGACTCTTTAGTGACTACCAGGCCACCCCATCACCCGGGGCCCTAGTCAGGGAATCCTGGGATGCCCACACAGACATGATGGGCCTAGACCTCTAACAGATCCCTCTCACCACTGTCAGTGGTCATTTCCATCAGGAACAACATAATGGACCCCTCTGTGGGTCCCTACTGGGCCTGGCCCTCAATGTGAGTCAACAATGGTAGAGAATGTTCCATTCTCTGAAGGGAGGCTGGATAGCATACTCTGCCTATCACCTGAGGATGATGGGTCCTGAAATTGGCACAGCCTAGAATGTCCCTAGCCTTGACCATGGAATTTGAGCTCAGAAGTACAGGGATGCAGAGGTTACATAGGCTCCTGTGCTGACTATGTGTTCCAGATCAAATTGATGGGGTTTACAATTAACAATATTTATAGAATTTTCCCATATTTGGGAGCTACTCTCTTCCCTGATCCAGCTTTCTGGTCCTTTTTCCAACTATGACACCATTCCCCCAGACAAAAACTTAGGTCACCTGCATATTAGATGTCAGTTGCAGGCAAATCCTAGTTGAGTCATGGGCTCCTTGGAATATACCTAAAATAGACCTACTAGCTTTTTCCACAATGGAGACTTCAAATATTCATCTGCAATAGTCCAGCCTTTAGGTTCATGATTAGTCAAAAATTTGCTCTGCTTTCTATCTTAACTCTATTTCAGCCACTAGGTTCCAGATGCTACCATGATGTCAACTGGACTTCCCAGGGCAGATGAACCCACCAATGTGTCCTGGGGCCCCACTTCTCCAGAGCCCTGACCCACTAGGGAAAAAGAGAGACAGGCTGGGAGTATGGATCCATGTTCATTGGGGAAGCAATTACAGAAGTCAGACCTTCCACCTTCTGTACCCCATAATGACCCTGGTCCATGCTCCTAGAGGGTTAAAGAATAGGAAAGCTATCAGGGGAGGGAATGGGATACAGAGTATCCCATTGTGTGAAATTGTACCCCTTGTATCCTATGGTCTTGTCAGTGTTTCCATTTTATTTTTATTTTATTTATTTTATTTATTTATTTATTTATTTTTATATTACAGAATTACATGTCAACATGGGTTTGAATCCACACTATTCCCACCAACAGAGTGCTGAATCTTCACTCTCCCCGCTGCAATCCACCATTGCTCCCCTAAAGTTGTAGACATGGGCCAACCATCTTCTCTACAACTATCTGTCTACATTTATACATAGATGCCCCTTCTTTTTATGATTCAATCCTCTCTTCCCCTCTAAGCCACTCATGACACCATAGCTGCCTCCATATATGTCCCTTTCCTTTTCCTTCTCTCTCTCTCTGGGTGCTGATGGAACTGGAGTTTAGAGCCCTCTTATCTTCATCCTATCACTTCTCCCCCACTGGGTATATGGATCAAAGTTGTTTATGGGGAGCAGAAGGTAGGAGTTCTGGCTTCTGTAACTGCTTCTCCAATGAGTGTGACCATTGACAGGTCAACCCATACCCCCACTCTGTTTCTATCTGTCCCTAGTAGACCAGAGCTCCGGAGATGCAAGGGTCCAAGACACATTAGTGAGGTTGTCTGCGCAGAGAAGTCGGTATGGAGTCATGGTAGTATCTGTAACTTGGTGTCTGAAAGGTAGCATGACCTAAGTTGAGACAAAATGGTTAATGAATCAGAACCAAAAAGTAGGATTAGAGCAGGAGATTAGGGATTTTAGGGTAGAAGAAAGCTAGGAAGTCCATTTTAGGCATGTTCCTGGGAGCACACAACTATGGTAGTTTTGCTTGAGTTTGGTAGCTAGCCTGAGGTTGGATAAGAATACTGTCTGAGAGAATGGTGTCAAATTAGAGTGAAGGGCTAGAAAGTTGAATTAGGACAGGGAGTAGTTCTCACTATTGTAAAAGAAAAAAGAAAAGAAAAAGAAAATAAGAAAGAAAATCTGTGGCTAAAATGAACTATTTACCTCCATCTGCCTGCTTCAGGGCCCATATATTTTGCACCAAAGCCTCTGTAACCTCCAAGTCCCTGTTGGCCCTATTGGTCTGAGCTTATAGCTCACGGTCACATCTGAGGAACATTGTAAGCTGCACTCATTTCAGGACCAGTTTTTTTTTTTTCTGAATGGCAGGGCAAGATACCCCCAGCCTCTCTTCAGGGCTAGCCCTACTGTCATTGCTTTATGATAAAGCCAAGGTCCTGGGAGAACCTTAAACAAGACGCTGTTCTTATGGAAGTGACCAGTTGTAGTGGAGAGAGGGACCCTTTAGAGGTCTATGCCCATCATATGTGTATGGGAACCCAAGGATTCCCTAACTAGGACCCCAGATGATCAGGTGGTGTGATATTGACCAAACAGGCCATTACTAAGTGGGCCAGTCTCTTGTCCTTATCCAACTGTTTCAATCCTCTCTTTTTTTCCCCATTTTATAAAAATTAAAATTAAAAAAAAAGAGGGGCTTGGGAGGGAAAACTGGCAAAGAAGCATTTAAGAGATATTTGAAAACATGGAGGAGAGAGATTTCAAACCAGTTTAATACAAAAACATTTGCTTAATGATGGAGTGAGCAAAGAATGAGAAGCATTAAACTCCTCTCATTGTCCCTCATTGGATGGATTGCCTCAATTCTGTTCATGAAGAAAGCACTCTACAAGGCAAGAAATATTTCAACTTAAATTGCATTCATGAGATACTCTGATAAAAAAAATCAATGCATTAGATCAATTTTTCTTAAACAAGTTCATCATACTCTACAGTGATCAATAGGGAATGTTTTTCAGCCGCTTCCCAGCCTTCCCACTTCAGTAATTGCTAGAATTTCCTATCGACAGGCCATAGGATGCTTTGCAGGCTGAATTGATCCATTACCCTGTGGTGCTACAAGGTTGAGCCACAACAATAACGCAAAATCCCCCTAGGGAGCAGGGCTGAAATCAAACTGGAGCTAAGTCACTACATTATGCATTTGACCCTGAAAGAGACAGGTTCCAGTTTCTATTTGCAAACAGAAAAGAAGGGAAAAGAATATAAGAAGGAGGACCAGAATAAGAAAAAGGAGAGGAGTAGCAGAAGTTTGAGAAAAAGGAAATGCTAAAAGACCTGAAGCCATGTGTAAATGGTCCCCATTGAACAGGAAATGGTGTGATCTGGGTAGCTACTGTCAAGAGAAAAATCAGCTGGAAAGAACTCCAAATGGGAGGCTACATGGTACTTTCTAGTATCCTTTTTCTGGTCCTAAGCTCATAGTTCTTTAACAAGGATGTGAATAACAACTCATGCCTGCGGCAAGGTCCACATAAGTAAAGCCAAGCAGTGAATGTCAAGAAGGAAAGAGAAAATGGAGAAAATGCTCCTCTTTTGCTAAGAGGTAGAATTACTACTAGTGCAATCATTCCTGGACAGTGGTTCTGTGTATGTATACAACTCATCATCAGTTCAGCAGGTTATTATAATAGGGGTTAAAGTATAAAAAGCATCTAAGAAAAGCCAAGACTTGATTCACCACAGCAAGGAATCACCATGGGGAATCTAAGCCATTCTTCTCTTTGCAGTACAAGGTCTTTGCAGTACAAGGTCTAACTTCAGTAGCAGAAAATAAAACCTGACAGAATGTATTCCAATAAGAGGCACTGTTTTCCCCTGTTACAAAGTCACAGTTAATCTGTTAATCAAAGAATTGCTCATTAACTACCCCACACACCAAAGATCTTCTCCCAAACCTGTTGAAAAGCAGTATCTGTGGAATGCAAATTTGCATATAGGATGGAAATTACCCACCACATGCTAGCATGGTTAACCTTCAATTTTTATGTGGAAATTAGGTGTGCCTTATTAAAACTCAAAAGCCAGGGTTTTACTGCTCTCTAATGCAAGCATATGTAGATGCCAGTAGCATGAGCACAGTTCTGAGTGACAGTTGACATATGTTAGTTGCTGGGTCAGGTCTCACTGGAGGATACACTGATGTGTTCCATGCTGTCACACATCACTTTTTGCATGCACCAGACATCCCAAAGGACATTGACCTCCTTGGCAAATCACACATTTTTCAGTTTCCATGAAAAACCTTACTTAGTGAGTCTATGTGGGTATTTGCTCAGTACATTTCATAATCAGTGTTTAACCTGGACCTTATGCAAATATAATTAAACTGTCCACTCTAAAGAGACAGTTACAGAAACAACTATCTGGTTTTCTTATATAAGAAGTGGAATAGGTGAAAAATGAAATGACAAAACAAAAAAAAAAGTGAGTTGGGCCGGTTGGTAGCACAGCAGGTTAAGGGCACATGGTGTGAAGCGTATGGACAGGAGAAAGAATCCCAGTTTGAGCTCCAGGTCCCCACCTGCAGGAGGGTTCCTTCACAAGCCAAGGTAAAGTAGGCCTTCAGGTGTCTTTCTCTCTCCCATCTGTCTTCCTTCCCCTCCTCTCTCGATTTCTCTCTGTCCTATCCAACAGCAATGACAACAACAATAACAAGAAGGGTACTTAAAATGGGAAGGAAATGGCCTCCAAGAGCAGTGGATTTGTAGTGCAGGCACCAAGCCCCAGTGATAACCCTGGAGGCAAAAAAAAAAAAAAATGGTGAGTCTGTCTCAATAATAGATTTGTTGAATATGTTACTAGGTAACCTCATTGACAAAGTTAGATGATATTATAGAGTAAAGGGGGGTAGGTGGAAGGCAAAGGTATGATGGCAAGATCACCTGGTTTCTCACTTAGTATGCAGGAACAAGTTTGCCACCCAAACGTCAACCATGAAAGTCTGGAGTAAAATCCTACAGAAAGCTAGATACATAGGTCTCATTTTAGGAGTTTCCTTTGCTACTCTTGTCAAAATAACCACTTGAATGAATGATAGCGAAGAGTGTCTCAGAAAAGGAACCTCCTGACCATGGACAACTTTACTCAAATTACTAGCATGGTTTGTAAAACACATAGCCCTGATGCTGGGAAGATAGCATAATGGTTATTCAAAAGATTTTCATGACTGAGACATTGAGATCCCAAGGTTAATCCCCGGCACCACAGTAAAACAGAGTTGAGCAGCACTCTGGTATTTCTCACTATAACTCTTTCTGTGTATCTCTCCCATTAAAATAAAATAAAATTTAAAAATTAAATATAATACATAACCTCAAGTTTTATCTCCAGAATTTAAGATTCACTGGATTTGAGGTGGGATCCTGAAATCTTCTCCTTTTCTTCTATTATTTGGCCACCAGATTTGTCACTGGGTCTGACTGCCTGCACAACTCCAACATCCCCAGTAGGCTTTTTTTTTTTTCCTTTTTTCCTTTATGTTCTTGATTGCAGGTAGAAAAAAGGAGGAGAGATACTTTCAACAATACCCTGCCACTCCAATGAAGTTTCCCCACAAATGGGGACTGGAGGCTTGAACCTGTGTCTTCTTACATAGTATTATATCCATTCTACCAGGTGAGCCACCACTCAATCTCAAATTTCTTTCTAAAGTTCAGTATGTGACTCCCATAAATATCTTGGGATAAGACCTGATAAATTACTCTAGCTCCCACTTATCCTTTCTGTGCAAAGCATATACAGCCCAATAGTATACTAGAAAATATAGACTCCAGACCCAAGCCTAGTGAATCATAATCAGCATTTAAACAGAATCTCCAGGTATTTTGTGTGTACTGTCTATTAAAGTTTAAGCAGTATTATTCTAATTTGTTTAAATATCTTTGCATACCCACTGCTCACTAAGGTGTCTCAACCTTTATTCACATGTAAATAAATGACTATTCACAAGTAAATAAATACCTTCACTAAATTTTGCTACCCAAATTTCACTAAATCTTAAAACCGCACCACACCTAGATTTTTTTAAGTAAAACCATTCTTTTATTTATTTATTTCCTTTTATTGCCCTTGTAGTTATTATTGTTGTTGTTACTGATGTTGCCGTTGTTGGATTGGACAGAGAGAAATGGAGAGAGGAGGGGAAGACAGAGAGGGGGAGAGAAAAACAGACACCTGCAGACCTGCCTCACCGCCTGTGAATCGAGCCCCTGGCAGGTGGGGAGCTGAGAGCTCGAACCGGGATCCTTATGCTGGTCCTTGCGCTTTGCGCCACCTACGCTTAACCCATTGTGCTACCGCTCGATTTCCAAGTAAAACCATTCTTAAAGGTGCCATATATCATTAAATGTTGTCAGGCATCTCTTGCATGAAAGGCCTCTGGATGGGCTGGAGAGGTAACATAATGATTATGCAAAAGACCTTTATGTCTGAGGTTCCAAGGTTCAATCCCTAGAACTACCATAAACCAGAGCCAAGCAGTGCTGTGATAAAATAAGTAAATAAATAACTAATGATAATGATAATACAAATAAAGGTCTCTACAACAATTTTTAAACAGAAAAAAAAAACCACAGGAAGCAATAGATATCTGCTAAAAAATAAACCATCAAATAAATCATTTATAAATTCACACTCCAGATATATTGTTGTACTGTTATAGAAGTTACATACATATTCTATATGCATCATCATAGATTTTAACATAATGAAAAGTAGTCATTTTCAACATGATTTTTATGCTATCATTAAGATCCTATTACATGAACAGTATATACTCCTTGTATGTAATAGTAGAGTTAATCTCCCTGGTCCCCACCTGTAGGAGTGGTGAAGCAGGGTTGCAGGCATCTCTTTCTCTTCTTTACTATCTTCCTCTACCCTATCAATTTTTATATGTCCTATCAAGTGAAGAAAAAGAGGAGGGAAAATAACTGCCAGGTGTGGTGAATTTGTAGTGCTGGCACAGAACCCCAGTGATAAGTGTGGTAGCAGAAAGAAAGACAGAGAGAGAGAGAGAAGAAGAAAGAAGAGAGAGAAGAAGAAAGAAGAGAGAGACAAAGAAGAAAGAGACCAGTAGTATACTTATCAGTTGAAAATAAAATAATGATTTCAAAAAATTTTCAAAGTTAGCAAATTTCCTTTTAGTACATGTCAATAAAATTACAGTGAAATCCTGAAAATTAAATCAATAAAAATTTTCATTTAAACTCCAATAGAAAAAGACTTGCTGTTCAATTATCAGAAATTTATTTCTTCATACCTAAAGTATTTCCCCTACTTAAATCTATGTTTAATGAAAACATTTAAATTCAGAGCAAATTGCTGCAAAGAACAATACAACTCTAGAAAGATAATAAGAAGGAACTAAAGAAATAATAATAATCGTCACAATAATAAAATTAGTAATAATAATAATTTAACCATAGGGAGGCTTTACCCAAACTTTAGCCTCTGCTTTGACAGATTCACATAGAGTAGTGGGTTATAATAATGACTTTTAATGAAATCAACCTTTAATTCACTATAGATAGATATACCACCCACAGAACGGTTTTCCACTAGATAGGGAAGTTGAAAGTCATTCAGATTTAAATGCAAATAAGTTAAGGAAGGAAAAGAAAAGTGAAAATTATCTCATCCCTGGGATTCAGTGTATGCATGTGAGATACTGTTGGACAGATAATTGTCTGCTCACATTTGAATGATGAAAAGGGAGGAAACTAGGAAAGCAGACAACTGAGGAGTTCCCATAGCAACTGCCAACAATTCATAGGAGACTTGACCGAAAGCCTTGTCTCACCAATAACTGACTTTAAGCCCAGAGGATAGATATTGAAGCCTTTTGTAACATTCTTTGCCTTCTTGCGGTCTTCTTGCTTACAGTTACTTAATGCTAGGAAAACTTCTCTAACTCTTCAAAAACTGCCAAGGTAGATAAGCTAAAATCACAGAACAAACCTGAGACAGAGTATTTGATCTAAACCTTTTGATTATAGACCTTCCAAGTTTCTAACCTCTTGTTATTTCACAACCATGTCAGAACAAACCTCAAAGAAAATTCTTTGTATCTAGATCCTTATTGAGTCTACTCTTTATAGAAAAGGGACTAAGTAGTTTTCATTTGTAGAACAATCTGACTCTGGAACAATTGTATTCGTAGTGAAGTATAACCAGTGGAAAATAATTAATATAAAAAAGAGAAAATAATGAGTCCACTGTTCAGACATAAGAATTATTATACAAAACTACCTCAGAATCAGCAATTTTTAGCATGGATAGATGTAATGATTTCTCTAGCCCAGTGGTTCTTAATAAATTATCCCGGCAAAGGAGAGCAAAATCTCACCATTAGCTATGAATTCCATGTCCTTCTATGGAAAACTCTTATACAGAAAGAATTGAAATTGCACGTGAAATTAAGGTTGCTACTCAGTTGATCTTAAAAAGTGAGGTTATCGGGAGTCAGGCGGTAGCGCAGCGGGTTAAATGCAAGTGGCGCAAAGCGCAAAGACGGGCATATGGATCCCGGTTGGAGCCCCCAGCTCCCCACCTGCAGGCAGTCGTTTCGCAAGCGGTAAAACAGGTCTGCCGTATCTTTCTCTCCCCCTCTCTTTCTTCCCCTCCACTGTCCATTTCTCTCTGTACTCTCTAACAACGATGACATCAATAGTAACTACAATAATAAAAAACAAGGACAACAAAAGGGAATAAATAAATATAAAAAATTTAAAAAGCGAGATTATCTATGGTTATCTGATGGACCCAGTGTAATCGCAGAGCTTTTTAATGAGGAAGAATGCAGTACTGTAGACCAATCAGAAAAATACTTATTTTTCCCCAATCTTTTCGAGATACCTGTAACTCACTTCAAGGTGTTGAATTTATATGACTATTGTGGTTTTTTGTCTTGTTTTGCACTTCAAATCTTTTTTAATTGGGGAGAGTAATGGTTTTCAGTCAACAGTAAATACAGTTATTTGTACATATGTAAATTTTCTTAGTTTTTTTTAAAAAACACTCTACCCACTTACATAGGTCATCCACCACCACTGAAATATATAATGAGTTCTCTAAACTTAGCACCAAAAAATAAACAATCTCATAACAATTGGGAAAGGGCATGGATAGAATCTTCACCAAAGAAGAGAACTGGAGAGCCAGCAAACATTAAAAAAAAAAAAAAAAAAAAAAAAAAAGAGTACTCAAAGTTACTGATTATCAGAGAAATGCAAATAAAGTCAACAATTTGATACCATTTTACAAATGTGAGAATATCATAAATTAGAAAAGTAGGCATAGCAAGTACTGGCAAGCGTGTGTGTGTGGCAGGGGGAGGTGAACCCTTTCTACACTGAAGGTAAGAATGAAAATTGGTTCAACTCTTGTGGAAAATATGGAGATTTCTCAGAACACTAGAAATGGATCTACCCTATGATATAGCAAACTTTCTTTTGGGGATTTCTTTAAAGGAAATAAAAACACCTATCTGAAGAGATCTCTATGTACCTTTGTTCATAGCAGCTTAATTCATAATAATTCAAATTTGTAAGCAAACCAGAAGCCCAATGACAGATGAGTGGCTAAGAAAGTTGTGAAATATTACTCACCTATTAAAAGCTGGGTCAGGGAAGAGAGTAACTCCCAAATACGGTAAATGTATATAAATGTTGTTGACTATAGACCCCATTGATTTGATTTTGATCTGAATATGGGGCCCATATTCATCTTAGGAGCCTATGTGATCTCTGCATCCTTATAGATCTGAGCTCACATTCTGTGGTCATGAGTAGTAACGTTCCAAGCTGCCCCAATTTCAGGATGCATCTTCTTCCATAGAGTATACTGTCCATCCTCCCTTCAGAGGATGTAACATTCTCTACCATTGTTGATCCATGTTGAGGGCAAGGTCCTATGGGGGCCGACAAAGGGGTCTACTGTGTTGTTCCTGATAAAGATGACCGGTAACAATGGAGAGAGGGATTTATTTGAGGTCTAGGCCTATCATGTCTGTTTGGGAATCTCAGGACTCCCTGGAATAGGGCCCCAGCTGATGGGGTGGCCTGATAGTGACTAAAGAGTCATCGTTAAAGTATGCCAGTCTCTTGCCCTTATTGAGCTTCTGTAGTCCTTGCTTTGATAATGTTAGCTTTGGAGTAAGGGAAGTGTAATAGGAAGTAGGTGAGGAGGGTAGCTAAGTCTAAGTAGACACTATTTCATTATGAACTTCATACTGACTCACTGCAGACTATTGTGTAGTTTTGCTTTCAGGTATATATTTTGCCCTAATTTATGGATACATGTAAACATATGCTCTATCTCATGGGACCTGATCTATATCTAGGTTTTGGGACTTTATTAGGAAGTGAGCCACCTGAAATGGAATTAGAGAATTCTATGAAAGGAAAGGTCTCACCCGAGTAATGAGGCCGAAGGGTTGACATTCCATGTCTGATGTCTCTGGACACAGTCTGAAGTGAAGAATGCTGAGGTGGTACTCATTGCATTGATTAGGTTGAAATTGGCAGATGCAGTGTCATTTGATATGAACTGAGAGAAGCATGCAGGAAAGTGAGCTCCACCCTAGAGGTTCCAGGACTGGGGGAAATATAGGTTCTATAGAGGAAGTGGGAGGTTCCTGCTGTCTTAAGTTTTAAGAAGACAATAGATAATTATTGCTATAATCACATTATTTGGCAATTGGGTTAGCTTTGAAAAATCCCTTTAGTAGTATTTGCAGTATCATACACAACATCACCATAATTTATGTCCTTTGACATTATTTTTATATAGCTGTGCTACTGGATGCTTCTGTTCTCCCTGGTCTAAGCTTTTAAGAGCATCAACACATCAAAGACTCAGCCTATGGTCTGTGCATTTAAAAGTTTGAGACATTCAATCAATTTTTCCCATTTATCATATTAATTAAATGGTGATTTATATGACGACAAATTAAAAGGAGTGTACATAAATACCATTCCCATAACCAAAAGGCTGTGTCCCATCCCATCCTCCCCCGTCCATCTCTCCCAGTGAAGCTAAACTTCCACCCTCACCCTCAACCCAGAGATTTTTACTTTGGTGCTCTACTCCTAATTCAGTCAAATCCTGCCTTAAATTTCCCTTTCTGTTCTTCTTTCTCAACTTCTGTTTATGAGTGGGATCATCCCATACTTGTCTTTGTTTTTCTGACTTAGTATTTTGTATTTTTATAAAAGAAAACATTCATATACACAAAAACATTTTCAAGGATAGTAAGGTCATACTTTAAGGTAGACACCAGAGAAGATAACATTTACCAAAAACATAAAACAAAGATGTCAGATAGAATGATGTGGTATCAAAAGTCAACTCAAAATGGTTCAGACTTAGATGTTAGACCATACATTTCAAAATACACAGAAGAATCATTGGTAAAACACTCTACAATTCAGTATCTGCTTTGGAAATGTCTTTGGAGATTCAAGTTCAATAGAAAGAAAAACTAAAGCAAAAATAATTTGATGTCAGTGGGATGATATCAAATTGAAAAGTCTTTGCACAACAAATGGAATCATCATCAAATCAAAAAGTCATCCTATGGGAATGGAAAAATATTTTTATATGCCATATATCAGAAAAAAGTTAACAACCAAAAAGTACAAAAAGTTCACAAAATGCAGCAGCAACAACAACAAAATCAAACAACAGATAAAGGATTTGAACAGATTCTTCAACAAAGAAAAGATTCACATAGCTCACAGGCATATGAAAAAATGTTCAAAGTCACCGATTATCAGAGAAATATAAATCAAGACAAGAATAAGCTACATCTCACACTTGTGAGAATGTCATGAATTAAAAAGGACCAAGTATCAATTACTGGTGAGGATGTACTTTTTTTTTTAATTTTATTTTTGAGAGAGATGTAGAGACACACACAGAGAATCACCAGAGCACTGCTCAGCTCTGAGGATGTACTTTTTAAAAATAAGATGATCTCTGTTACTCTTGGTAGAAATATAAATTGGTCCAGGCCCTGTGAAAATTAGGGGATTCCTCAAACCTTTAAAACTGTATCTATATCTTGGTCCTGAACTTTTATTGTTGGGAAGGTTCTTAATAACTGCTTCAATTTCTTTGTGATTGGTCTGTTTATGTTTTGTAGTTCTTCCTGGTTCAGTTTTGGAAGGTTATATGTTTCTAGGAATTCTTCCACTTCATCCAGGTTCTCTAGCTTGGTGGCATATAGTTGTTCATAGAAGGTTTACATAAAATTTTGGATTTCTCTTATATATGTTGTGATATCTCCCTTATCAATTAAAATTCTATTTATTTGAGTCTTGTCCAATTTTTTTTCTTTTTTAGTGAGTCTGGCTAAGAGTTTGTCAATTTTTTTTTTAAGAACCAACATTTAGCTTCATTGATCTTTTGTATAGTTCTCTTATTTTCTAGTCCTATTCCCAACTCTGATACCATCCTCCCAGACAATACTTTTAGCCACCTGCATGTTAGCTGTTGGGATCAGGTAAAAATTAGTAAAGTCATGGGTCCATCAAAATATATGTTAAATAAACTTCCTAGCTTCTTCCAACTTGAAGGCCCCAAATCTCATCGGCTATATTCTTACCTTTTGGTTCCTGATTACTGAACAATTTGTTCTGTTTTTTATCTTAATGCTTTTCAGCCACCAAGTGGCAGATACTACCATGATGCCAACAGGACTTCCTGTGCAGACAACCTCACCAGTGTGTCTTGGAACCCCATCTCCCCAGAGCCCTACTCCACTAAGGAAAGATAGAAACAGGCTTGAGGTATGGAATTGACTTGTCAACACCCATGTCCTGCAAAGAAGCAATTACAGAAGCCAGATCTCCCTCCTTCTGCACCCCATAAAGATCTTGGGTCAACACTCCCAGAGGGATAAAGAATAGGGAAGCTTCCAATGGAGGGGGATGGGATACCAAACTCTGGTACTGGGAACTGTATGGAATTGCACCCTCTTATCCCACAATCTTGCCGATCATTATTAAATTACTAATTAGAGAGTGTATTGGATGTGAGTGCGATCTGGCTGGGACATATGTCACCCCATTGATCACCAGGGTTGATTCAGCTGATCTGGCTGGCTAGGCAGCTGTCCCCTTACTCCCTCACCACTCCATGTGTGTCCCTCCCGAAGCTGCATGCCTAATCAAAGAGGATGGTCTTCCCCTAATAGAGATGGACTGGTCTTCCAGGCAAGGGTATATGAGTAGCTGCACTCCCCTGCTAGAACCTCCAAACAAGCTCTCAAAAAATGTATCTACAATATGAGGCAACTACTTCTCTCCTAGGTGTCTAGCCAAAGAACATAAAAATACATACAAAGAAATCTATGCACACCGATATTCACTGCACCACTATCTACAATTTGGAAACAACCCAAATGTCCAATGACAGAATAGATAAGGATATTGTAATTGTGTGTGTGTGTGTCTGTGTGTGTGTGTCTGTGTGTGTGTGTGTGTATGTGTATATTACAATGCTACTCTGTTATAAGAAATAATAAAAAAAATCTTGTGCTGCAGTTTGAATGGAACTGGAGGGAATCATGTTTGATGAAATAAGCTAGAAAAGGAAGGATGAATAACGGATATCACTCATAGGTGAGACTTAAGAGATAAAGAAAGGGCAAGTAATACCTTTCATGGGGAGATGTGAAATTGTACAACTGTGATAAGAGTTTTGTAAATCAATATTTTTCCTTAATATGGTGAAATAAAAGAAAGGGTAAAGTGGTATAATATACACCCATCTTCTATACTGAAGCAAGCATTTTTTTATTAGCCAAGATGGTACTACCAAGAAATAAATTCACACTGAGTTGTCTCCTTTTATAACCCATGTTCTAGAAGGCAACAATAGTTTTCTCAAGTCTAAGGAGAACATATGTTTTTTCTATGCAACATCCATTTCTCAAACATTCTCCTTGGATCTAATGAAAAACTGCATCTGCCACATGTCTGGGTTCACCTCAGCAGGCTGCATCATCAAGAAGGCTTCTTCCATTACAAGTCTGTCTTTAAAATATAGCTTCTGAGTCCTGTGGGCTAATTAAGCACAGCTGGGTCTACATCAGTCCCACTCAAGTGTGACAATTAAGTTGGCAAGAAAAAAATCAATCACCATTAATCAGTAAATCCGTATAGTGACTTTCAGAGGTGCTAAATGTGTTGATCAGGGTGGTGGTGATGCTTTTTATTGAGTAACCAAATGGTTAATGTGAGAGAGAGAGTGAGTAGCCTGGAACATCAGATGCCCATATGTTCACAGAACAAGAAAATCCAGTGGAAATAAAGTGCTTATAATTTCTCATACATTTCAACTTCTCCAATCTTTGGCTCTCTTTTGGAGGCAAAGGAAGAGGCATGTAACTATTGTCACTACCTGTTACCACCTAAACGGTCTTTCTCTTAGAGTTTTAAGATATCTCTTTAGAGCAAATATATATATTCACTTGTAAAGTGTTTTCATCGAGCAGACTTTTTCCCTTTTATTGGACTATTCCTTACAGTCCTCTGCCTTACGATGCACTGAAAGTTTATGTCTTTTCTGAATAAAGTCTTTATCGATGCTTTCACTGGTTTATGCCAATCCCATTTATTTACCAAAGCCATTCTCATTTTAAAGGACAGTGGCATAAAACATTCAGAGCTTCATAGGTAGAACAGTTGGCACTAACATTATTATTGTTTTATATAATGTTTACTTTTAAGTTTGTTTTCCCATTTTTAATTGCCTTCTGTTTCACTGGTCAAATAGACTGATTTTGGAAGAGGCAGAAATATTTTATTGTTATATTGTTATGAGAATGTTATATTTTCATAATGAAAATCACTTGTCAAAGTAGCCCAGTCTCTTGTTTTGTCACTGTACATTAGTTTCAAGCCATTTGTCCTCTACCTTGTGGTAGAGTCACAAGCCAAGATATGTCTGTGTTCAAAACGTGACGCAAACCCTGATATTTTTTTCAGAGCAAAATGAGTGCAGGAATTCATTTAGGTAACAAATTCCACACTACTATTTGAAAGCTCCAGCTGAAGACTATAAGAACAACAAAGTCATTTTCTGGGCAGTTTGAAAAGCAAGTGATACAATAATGTTATAACAAGCTTAAATAGAAGGCGGCTGGTGTCATCCCCAGTAGAGTGCACACATTACCACACATGAAGATCCAGATTCAAGCCCCCTGTCCCCACCAGTATGGAGGAAGCTTCATGAGTAGTCGAACAATGCTGTAGGTTTCTTTCCTCACTCCTCATAATCTCCATCTCCTCCATCTTCTCTCTTCTCTCTCTCTCTCTCCTCTCTCTCTCTCTCTCTTCTTTTCCTCCTGTCAAAAAAGAAAGGAAAGGAGAGAAATGGCTCCTAGGAATGGTGTAGCTATGCAGGCACTGAAACCAAGTGATGACCCTAGTGATGAAAAAAAAAATAAAAATAATACTTAAAGAGACAAGGAAACTTTCAATTTTTGCCTCCTAAAACTTACACAGTAGTATTCACTATAAACTTACCAATTGAGTGGACCAATTTTTAGGTCACTCTGAGGATTATTTGCTGGAGTCATCCATGGGGATGGGAAGTTAAAGAAACCATCTCCTGTTATTAATACACTGTTCCCTCCCAGAACACAATCCTACATCTCAATGAATGTTGGAATTTCTTGGTGGGGTGGGGTGGGTAGAAAATGCCTGGTACTAGAGAGCTAGCTCACCAGGTAACTTTATATCTTACCATGTGGGCAGCTCAAATCTGAGCACTGACACCATATGGAAGGTACTATGCCCTTAGTGGAAGCTCTTGTGTTATGTTAAAGGCCACTCCCCCCCTTTGATCTGCCTCTCTATCTGAAAAGTGCAGGAGCCAGCCAGGCAATGCATGCATGTAGAGTGCATGTATTACCATGCAAAAAGACCAAGTTTTAAGCCACCAGTTGGTTCATACTTGCAGGGGGCAAGTTTCACAAGTAGTGAAGCAGTGCTGCAGATGTCTCTCTCTCCTTCTCTCTCAATTTCTCTCTGTCATCTATATTTAAAGAAAAATTGTAAAAGAAAAAAATGTTCATTTGGCTATGCAGGCACTGAGCCCCAGCAATAACCCTGGTGTCAAAATAATAATAATATTAATAAGAATAACAATACAAAAGAAGAAAAGAAAAAGGAAATGCAGTCCAGGAGAGGTAAATCATGTATGCACAATGTCTTAGCTCTGAAAAGAGAGAGAGGGAAAGAGAGATTGAGAGAGAGAGAGAGAGAGAGAGAGAATGTTAAATATCTAAGATCAGATTTCTTTCTCTGCTTTCAAAGTCAGAATAGCATATGGAGAGAATGAATGACATTCCCTTAAGATCTCTTTTCCTCTCTATCCTTCTGAAGGCAGCAACTTGACAGATAAACTAGATAATGAGGAAGAAGGCAGTGAAAGAGGAGGCTACACAGGAGGAGAGAAGCAAGAGTGCCAAAGCTTTATGAAGTATGTCATCAGCTCATCTGACTGGGTTATTATGGCCTAGCTGACCCCTCTTTGTCCCGTGCAACCTCCAGCTTAATGAAGACACAGAAAGTACTCTTCATACACCGAATGAAAGAAATCATAATCAGGTAGTGAGGACTGGTGGGTTATCAGATAAGTGTAGAAGATTAACCATGAGGCTTCTCATACACTCATGACAGATTTTCCTGGAAGAAATCACAAGTATTTGGTAGACCCTGGAATAGATATCACAGTTACTCGGTCTTTGGGAAAATACTTAGTTTCACCATCACTGAAAGAAAGAAAGGAAGAAAGAAAGAGAGAGAGAGAAAGAAAGAAAGAAAGAAAGAAAGAAAGAAAGAAAATATAGGAAAAAAGAAAGAAAGAAGAATGCAGACAACAAAAGCTTGAGTTGCAAAGCAGTAGGAGGTTAATTCTGTACACACACACACACACACACACACACACAGTACATACTTCTCTTCCATCATACTAGATTGATGTCAGGAATTTTAAAGCCAGGCTACTAAAGGATTTGAATGCCCTGGGCCATCTAACAACTTAAGCTGTCATATATACCATAGTATGAATGTGTGGTTCCTGGGCCTTCTTTGATATAGAATAGGGAAAAGAATAGCAGGTTCTATTAATCTCATTGAAAGTCAGAGAGCAATAGGTTAGGATTAAGATAAGAGAAGAAAAATGTTCAGATGTCCTTCAGGGAAGCTGCCCAGGTGTGATTCTCCACCTGTATATACTACATTAAGCTCACCATTGGCTGGTTAAAGCAGATCCTCGCCCAAAACCTGTGAGGCTGACACTGGCTCAATCACTCAGAATGACTGTTATAAGTCTCATGAACAAGATGCCTCTGTGTTCCTGGCAATGCAGGTGACCCACCTAAAGAGGACCAGCTGTGTCACAAAGCCGCTTCACCATCTGAACCCATGTTCTCCATGAGTAGGCTTTGCCAAGGAGCTCATCTCCCAGGGCCTAAGTCTGGCACAGGGTAAGCAGATGCTGAGCTGAAGGAAGTGTAGGGAGTGAGTGAGCAAAAAGCAGGAGTGATCATGGATGCCAGCCAACCTGGGCTTCCAGAATGATACCCCATCAAGATCCTAGCATTCACAAGGTGGAAAGCACAAGTGAAAAAATTACAAATGAGAGAGAGAGAAAAAAAAAAGAGGAAAGAGGAGGAGAGAAGGTGAGAAACAGCAGCTCAGGAATAAAATGACTTTTTCAGTGAATACTGCCTGGGACAGGAACCCTAAGTCTTCCAGAGATGTGTCATAGCAATGCTGTTATGACCAAAAATAGTTTAAGCTTCTAGCTGGGAGAAGAACCTATGGATGAGCAAGAGGAGAGAATGCCACACACAGTGGGTATCCAAACCACTGGCAAGTTTTATTTTGTTTTATCTTATTTTTTATTGCCACTAGGGTTATCACTGGGGTTGAGTATATATACAACAGTTCTGCTGATCCCCTAAACCACTTCCTTTGCTCTTTGCTCTTATAGTCTAAATGTTTGTTTCCATTTTAATTATATCATGTATTTGTTGTATTTCTCTATGTACCATAAAAGCATAAGGCATTTGTCTTCCCCCTTATTTCACTAAATGTAGTACCTCCTGAGTCCACCATTAGGTTGCAAATGGGAGGTTTCCATATTTGTTTGTTTTTGATAGGACAGAGAGAAATCAAGAGAAGAGGGGGAAGACAGAGAGGGGGAGAGAAAGATAGACACCTGTAGACCTGCTTTACCGCTTGTAAGTTGACCGTCCTATAGCCAGGGTCTCAAACTGGGATCCTTCTGCCCATCCTTGTGCTTCATGCCATGTGGGCTTAACCCACTGAGCTACTGCCCGGCCCCCTCCATATTTGTTTATAGATGTGTGAGTACTCCATTATGTACATATACCAAAAGATTATTTCTGGAAATGACCCTAAATTTATGTAATCTTCATTCATTTAAGGTTATGATAAAAAACTTATATATCTGGGGTGGGGGAGGGGCTGAGGTATTATGTTGGCATTGTAGCTGTTAGATGTAGAGTTTACCCAAGGATCAAACTCCTAGAGAAAGCAAGAAATGTATCAAACCAGAATAATATGTGCCAATGACGGTAAGATCAATAAAGGACATTGGTCCAACCTTTGTAGAAAACAGTCTGGAAATTTCTCAGAACACTAGAAATAGGCCTACCCTATGATCCAGCAATTTCTTTCCTAGGGATTTACCCAAAGGAAACAAAAGCACCTATCAGAAGAGATCTGTGTTTACCTATGTTCATAGCAGCACAATTTGTAATCACCAGAATCTGGAAGCAGACTAGATGTCCAATGACAGATGAACAGCTAAAAAAGAAAAAAAAAAACAAACTATGATATATATATATATATATATATTATATATATATATTATGGAATATTAGTCAGCTATTAAGAACATGAGGTTGTCACCTTTGAATCATCTTGGAGAGAACTAGAGGATATTGTGTTAAGCGAGATAAGCCAAAAAGAGAATGACAAATACCAAATGATCTCACTTATAAGTGGGACTTGATAGAAACAAGAAAATTAAATGTGGACTGGGTTTGGTGTATTACATCAAAGTAAAGGACTTGGGGGAAGGAGAGGGAGGGAGGGGTGGAAGAGAACTGTGAGATCTGGTGTTAATGGAATTGTAATTGTGTGTCAGTGGTTTCAACTCAGTGATTTTAACTCCCTCAATAAAAAAGAACAAACAAACAAACAAAAAAGAAAAACTGGGATCCCCTCCTATAAGGAGAAGTGTCCAAATAACCAGAAAGGAAATGGCAAGTTATCCTGTATACCACAGGGGAAAACACAGTTATGATAAGAGAGCTTAGAGTATATACCAGGAGCTTTAATTCTGATTCCAGTTCTCCCGTTCACTGAAGCACGAACTTGGATGAGGCTCTAACTCCATAGACCTCAGTGTCCTAGCAGGAAAATTTAACAAGAATGAATAAGGTGACAGAAAGTGTAAAACAGTGTGCAAATGGGAGGCCTGTGTGCTCTAGTAGGACCACAGATGTGTTTTGTTTGGCCCACAAAGTGGTTTTTCTTTTTAATATATATATATAGTCATTTAATGCCAATATTTTAAAAGCACATTTCTTTTACAAAAATCAGATTCCAGCAGCTTCTCTTGAAGTTCCAGAAGGTTGGAAATACAAAGTCTATACATGTTGACAATCTTGTGTAACTCTGTGTCAACTACCTTTCTGAGAGTCAGGCAGGAGTGTTCTTGTTCCCCACAAGTCTCCACCAAGCAGATTGGAGGTTTTGATTGCCGGACCCAGTTCAGGGCACCAGTTGCCTGGCTAGCTTCGCAGGCGAGAGAGAGATGACCAGGGACTCATGGCTGAGCTGGGAACGCAGTTCAATCTTTATTGATGAGCGGGGATGCAGTTCGATCTAGCTATCTCTAATCACAATCCTGTCCTATATATCTCCTGAGGTGGAAGTGTCAGGTCAGAAGAGGATATACATAGGATAGGCGGTGGGGAGAAGGAAAAAGTGCAATAACCAGTGCGGGTGTCAAAACAATGATTATGTAAATAGACCACAGAGTTAAGCAATGCAACAGAAGGGGTTTTAGAAGCAAACCAACATTTGATCATCTCAACCCTCCTGGCACACATGAGTTTGACTTTGCTCTAAAACATAACACAAATGTTATTACCTGCAAAATGTGGTCACTGGAATGAATGATCTACTTCTGCTCTAAAAGGCTGTAATTCCAGCCCATAAGGTGGGTTCTTCCCTCATTTTCCCCAAAAGGTGTAAAATGATCATCCCATACTCAGGGTGGTCCACGTCCCCTGTGTGTGGTATGAAGGCTATAAAATGCTCTGAAAATAAGGCATTTGTACAAGGAATTGCAGAAAGATGTCAGTAAATTGCAAATGTAGTTTTCCACTGGGTAACATTTAGGCACTGATTTTTTTAAAAGCAAATAGAAAAAGGAGATGAGGAAAGGACAAAGTACTAACTCTGCAGAGAGACGGGGCAGGCCTCCAAGAGAGGAGGGGATTGTAGGGAAAATAAACATTCGCTATAAGAGCTAATCCCAAGTGGTTATTCCAGAGCAAGGAGCCAAGAGTTTATAGGACTTTGGGGTTTCTTTCATTTATTCCCCCTATAAGATATAAATCAATCTATTTAGATAAGGATGGTCCAGAGAACACATTTTATTGCAATGGATCATTTCCCAGGGGAAATGATCCTTGGTTGCATTTCTAATGTCCCCCTCCCCTTTTTCTTTCCTCTCATTCTTTTTGGTTTTGTGAAACACCACAAGTTTATGAAAAGTTGTCCAGATGAGAACACAGAACTTAGCAAAGTCTTCTCATAAAAGTGGAAACATATATCCATGCTCATGCACACATAGCACTAGAAAACTAATTGAGTGCCAAGCACTTCTGGTACCCTAAGGAGATATATATATATATATATATATATATATATATATATATATATATATATATATATATATATTGGTAGCCTGAGGCTGCCAGAAACTTTGCCTGCTGAATGAATTATAGAACAGGAAGCAGATGGGCTGTGTATATGAAACAACCACTATCTGGCATGATGTGCTGTGCAATTTGGCTGCAAAGATTAAATTGAGCTATTGAATGTTTAATACACTATGCATAACAAATACAGCCAGAGCCACAAAACAGCATAAATTACAGAATTGGTATTCACACGGCCTTTCCCAGGAATCAATACACTGCCACTGCTCATAAGAGTCTGTTGTTTAATACACATAAAGAAAAGAAGAATTCTTCTATTAAAATGAGTTATCTGGGCTATTTACCAAAGGCAGTGATTTAGCAGTGGTAAAGTCTATGTAGTGCTGTTGAATGCAGATGATAATACTTCTTGTCCTTGTCTGCCTGTTTCATTGCGCGCCTATCAGTTGCTGGGGCTTCGAGTCCCTGGGGTACATTAGCAGTCAGCCCAGGAAGTGTGTTTAAGTAATGGACATAATGTTCACATTTGCTAGACCAGCCTTCTCCCTAATCATGAATTATTCTTCCCCAAGGCTCAATTGGAACATTACTTTAGAAGCAGAAGATTTAATCCTTTTCAGCTGATTGGAGGGAATGATTACAGTATTATTTTCTTGTACAGACTGTCTCCAGTGAAGGTGCCTTTTTCTGTCCCCATCTTTAATAGGCAGCAATCTTTATTTCCCTGGAGGGAAATGGCAATGAATTCAAAATGGGATAAATCTTCAGGAATGCAAGGTGCTGAGGCTGTAGATCATTGCTGGTTAGTTAATTAGTTGAGCCCTCACTTGTTTTATCTCCAAGACAGAACACCTTGTAACAAGGAGAAACAGTGGGTATGTGGGTGGGTAGGTGGGTGGAGTGGGAGAGTGGAGGAGCCAGCTGTAGGCAAATAAATAATCCCATGCCTTAAAGCAACAACACCCTGTGGATTTCCCTCTGTGTAAATGTTCAGTTCTGGATCTTTAATTCCCACTTGCTACAATGACTAAAATAAGCAGTACTGCCCTCTCCCCCCCCCCCACTCCCCAGCCATCGTGATTTTTAAGGACAATTCAAATCACTGAAAGGGACTATGTCTTTATCTAGTAGAGACAGTTAAAGCAGAGTAAGGCAGAACAGAGTAGGAGATGAGACTAAAGATTGGAGTTGTCACCCTATACAGATATTTACATACAGAGTTGGTCCTAGAAAAAGAAATCCTTCAAGGAAAAAAATAATGTGTTTACACATTACTGGTGAGCGCTCTTTAAGCACCGCTGCACAGAAAAAGCGATAAATAACAATTGACTCTGATGGCTTTTTTTTTTTTTTTTTTTTTTAGTTTTCATGATTAATGTTTCCAGAGAAGGGAAAAATTGTGGCTTCAAAATTAATTACCTTGAGTTAGAAGATCTAAGTCTTGGACATGGTTGTCTTCTGACCCTGTCATTTGAGCTGGAAAGGCCAGGTTTAGCCATCTTCCTTTCCCCTGAGTTTGTTTTTGCAGGTAGCTCCTGTCACACCAATTTTCTGGCTTTTTGTCTTGTTTTTGTTTTTGGATGTTGTTTTGTTTTTATATGTAGTAACAGTGAGGGGAAAAAAATAAGAAGAAGAACAACAGCACTCCCAACCTAAGAAGAACAACTAATTTTTTTTTTTTTTGCCTCCAGGGTTATCATGCCTGCACTACGAACCCACTAATCCTAGTGGCTATATTTTTTTCCATTGTTTTTGTCACTGCTATTGTTGTTGGATAGAGAGAAGTTGAGAGAGGAGGGCAAAATAGAGAGGAGGAGAGAAAGACACCTGTAGACCTGTCTCACCCCCTGCAGGTGGGGAGCCTGGGGGCTTGAATGGGGATCCTTATGCCTGTCCTTGAGTTTCACACTATGTGTGCTTAACTGCCCAGACCTCAAACAACTAAATTTTAATGAAGCCTTTGATGGCTAACCCATCCTGCATCTGACTTAAAGCAAGCAAGCCCTCTGTCAGCTGCCTGTGATCTCTTTAGAATAAAACAAGGTCATGCTGCCTTGGCCCTGATTATAAATATATTACATTTAAGTGATGAATGCTGCATTCATGAGGAGCAAGAGATCAAGAGTGCCTGAGGCTGATGCTTTTCAATCTCTCCTCAGTGCACAGAGACTTAAAATAAACAAACTTAAATGAATGCTACAAGACCTTTGAATGGAGGTACAGGATGACTTCTGTTTCTAAGGCAGAACACATTGGGGGAAGAGTGCCTGTGTTAAAACATCTCAGAGGATAAGAAGAAAACCTCCTGCTGTTGGCATGGGTGGCAGACTGTCAGGGCAAGGGGCTTTGGTGCCCTCAATTTATTTCTCTAAGCCATCAAAGAAGACAGAAGACATCACATCTCTCTTTTAAAGGAAAAGATGGTTTTCTATAGACATGAGAACAATTTAGCAATCATTAAATGCTTCCTTTTGCATAAAGGGTCACCCCAACTCCCTGAACCTCCCCAGACCCTAGAGGAATAAGGCTGATGTGGTCACTTTGGTCAGCCCTCTTGCCTAGAAGAAGACAAGAAGCTATTTTAAGGACACACAGCTGAGAAATAGCCCATCTTGAGCTGTGACCCAGGTAGGTAGGTATCACTGCCACATAAACCTATAGAAGACACCCTATCTGCTGTTATGTCCCTTCTTTAATTCAGGTACCACTGAATCCTTATCCAGGAATCCCAAACTCCTTTGAATTCAAAAGCTCCCAAGGACCTGGGAAGATAGCATAGTGGCTACGTACAAGACTTTCATATGAGTCTACCAGGTCCCAAGTTCAATCCCCTGCACTACCATAAATCAGAGTTTAGCAGTGCTCTGGTGGAAAGGAGAAGGAAGAAGAGGAAAAGAGGGAAGGAGAGGAGGAGGGGAGAGGGAGAAGGAGGGAGGGAGAGAGGAAAAAGGAGAGAGAGGGAGAAGAAGCAGAGGGGGGGAAGGGAGGAGGTGAGGGAGAGGAAACCTTCAGAAGCTCCCTGAGCTTTTGGTATAGAAACAACAGCAAGTCCTTTTTCTTCTGTCCTTTGTGTCAATTGATGAATCAAATCAAATCTGACTGAGCATCTATTTACTCCTCTCTCTAGGTCACATAGTTGTATGGCCACCCCCACCCCAAGATTACTGTTGTGGTTGTTTTTTGATGCCTGTTTATTGGTTTTTTACTTCCATCAGTTTCTGGTTTAAAAAATTCATACCCCCACCACCACCAAAACTGGCATTTACATATATGTTTCTATTCTCTGTGGCAAAAATAGAAGCAATTATAATGCTACAAAATAAGGTGTTGCTGCTGACAACTTTTGTCTATTTCTTTTCCCTCCCTCTCTCTCCTGAAGATAATGAGGTTTGGAGAAATGGCCAAAAGCACAGAAAGGAAAGGTGCAAGGGGAAATGTGGGCAGCGGCATGACAAAGAACAATGAGCACAAAGTCGAGGACTCGCTGCAACTGGGTTCTAATTTCTGCTGTGTCCAGATAATACTGTCTAACCTTGACTGAAACCCCTCAGAGCTTTGAGGATTTTTTAATGTAAAATATTAGAGACTGGACTTAGGTCCCTGAATGCTATATATCTCTATGGTCCTGGTTGTCCCCAACCATTAATTAGATTTTATATCACTGGGTTTTATTTCCGGATGTTTACAATCCTCTGAATAACGAATAGCATTCACAGCCCAATTACTTCCCCAATGCTCATCGAAATTTAATTTGCTGTGAGCAGTGACACACAGTCTGATTTTGACTCGGACGTCAGCAAAGCCACACCAGTGATTTACACAGGGCTCCCTGCCTACAAAATTTACCATCAGGGATGTCTAATGAAATTTTTCCTCATGTAAACACATAGCTTTCACATCTACTAGAGTTGGAGCAGATGAGTTTCCTGGGACACAATGTACTAGACAAAACACTCCTTTGCACATAATGAACTCAGAAAATTCAGCTGTGGAAATAAAAGATCTTGGAATTATGCTTCATAAATGAGAATTCACTCAATTTCAGGCCTTCACAATGCCATTTGCATATTAAAAACACCTGACCCCCAAAGCCTACATTCATTTTACTCCAACTTGAAGAATGCCAGAACTGCCACCTTTACATTTAAATACCAATTCCTATACAATTTTTTGCTTTCATTCTACTGTTATGTTTTGGTGAGAAAGGTATTTTGATACAACATTAATGTGATTTAAGAAGGTAGGCTATATTTTTAGAGTCTAAAAGTTACCAAAACTACCATCATTATATTGCTAGGTCCAAAGTATCTTCTTCCAGTCACTGTTTTTAAACTCATACTCTATATTTCTACAGTCTAAAGCAGCAGTCTCTCATCACAGGCCACTCACTACCAAGTACTTGAGTGAAAGTTTTTTTAATCAAGTCATTTTTTTAAATTTGTGATTAATAGTGCTTTACAAGGTTGTAAGATTACAGGGTATAAATCCATACCACACCCACCACCAAAGTTCTGGGCATCACCCTCCCAACAATAACTACCATAGTTCTTACAAAGTTGAAGCTAATTATATATACATCTTGATAAGTTTTTGCTGATTTTTTTGAAGCTATAAGAGCACAGTGAGAAGTAGAAGACACAATGGAGGAGACTATATAGTGCTCTAGTGCTCTGTGACCATATAATGACAAGAGACTTGTTTTTCTGGTTTACTCCTATTGTCTGGGTGTGGCCACATCTTTTTTTTTAGGGACAAAGTTAATTCTTCTTCTTCTTCTTCTTCTTCTTCTTCTTCTTCTTCTTCTTCTTCTTCTTCTTCTTCTTCTTCTTCTTCTCCTTCTTCTTCTTCTTCTTCTTCTTCTTTTATTTATTATTGGATAGAAATTGAGAGGGGAGGGAGGAGAGAGAGGGAGAGAGACCCCCCAGCCCTGTTTCACCATTCATGTAGCTTTACTTCTGCAGGTGGGGACCAGGGGCTTGAACCTGAGTCTAGGAGCACTGTAATGTGAGCACTTAACTAGATGTGTTACCATCTGACCCTCAAAGCTAATTCTTGAATGAAGTGTGTCATAATGTAAAATGCACCACAAATTGCAAAAATCATCTTTGAAAAAAAGGTGAAATGTCTTATTAATGTTTTATATCTGTTTTTGTCCATATGATAAGTTTGGCTATTTAAGATAATAAAGCTAATTATAAAAATTAATTTTGTTTGTATCTCTCAAGTTTTTTTGAGGTTCCTAGGAAATTTTTAAGATTACATGAGTGGTTTGTTTATTTGTATTAGAAAGAACTGTCATAAATGCATTATGATTTTACTTCAAGATTCATATAGCTAGTGAAAGATTGGCTTTGTTGGCAAACAATAATTAAAAAGTAAAAAAAAAACTACTATGTCCACAGTCCCTTTGGAATAAAACTAAAATATGCCTACTAGCTATCTACAAAATGGAGACCACCAAATCTTCATCTGAACTACTCTAGCCTTCAGATTCATGCTTAGTCAAGAACTTGTTTGGCTTTATATGTTAACTCACTTTTCAACCACCAGGTTCCAGATGCTACCATGCCAACCAGATTTTGCTGGACAGACAACCCCACAAGTGTGTCCTGGAGCTCTCATTCCCCAGAACACCACCCACTAGGGAAAGAGAGAGGCAGGCTGGGAGTATGGATTGACTTGCCAATGTATATGTAGCACAGGGAAGCAATTACAGAAGCCAGACCTTCCACCTTCTGCATCCCGCAATGACCTTGGGTCCATACTCTCACAGGGTTAAAGAATAGGAGAGCTATCAAGGCATAGCATGGGATACGGAGTTCTGGTAGTGGGAAATGTGTGGAGTTGTACCCCTCTAATCTAATTGTGTTGCTTCACAGAATGAACTCGAAAAATAGCCACAACTCTTGCTTTTCGGGAGCTATTGAATAGTATTTTGGAAAAGGAAGGAGATATGTAAGGAAATTAAAGAATTAGCATCTATATAATCATCACTATTTCTCAGTCCAGACCCAGCCTTTAACTGAGGAGACATATCAAGGATGCAAGTTCAGTCTTTGTTTGTCTGTTTGTCTTTAATTTCTATATTAGGGAATTAATGTTTTACATTTGACAGTAGATATAATAGTTTGTACATGGCAGGAACAGCCATTCTCATCTCAGACATGATAGATTTTAAATTAAATAAAGTAATAAAAGATAAGCAAGGACATTACATAATGATTAGAGGATCAATCAGCCAAGAAGACTTAACAATCATTAACATCTATGCACCCAATGAGGGACCATCTAAATATGTCAAGCACTTACTGAAAGAATTTCAAAAATACATAAATAGTAATACAATAATAGTGGGAGACTTCAATAACCCACTCTCACACTTAGACAGATCAACAAAGCAGAAAACCAACAAAGATACAAGAGAATTGAATGAAGAGATTGACAGACTAGACTTCTTGGACATTTTCAGAGTCCTTCACCCCAAAAAACTGGAATACACCTTCTTTTCAAATCCACATAACACATACTCAAGGATAGACCACATGTTAGGCCACAAAGATGGCATCAATAAATTCAAGAACATTGAAATCATCCCAAATATCTTCTCAGACCACAGTGGAGTAAAACTAACATTTAACAACAAACAGAAAATTATTAAAAGTCACAGAATTTGGAAACTAAACAACATACTCCTTAAGAACCACTGGGTCAGAGAGTCACTCAAGCAGGAAATTCAAATGTTCCTGGAAACAAATGAAAATGAAGACACAACCTATCAAAATATTTGGGACACAGCTAAAGCAGTACTGAGAGGGAAACTTATAGCCATACAATCACATATTAAACACCAAGAAGAAGCTCAAATGAACGACCTTACTGCACACCTCAAGGACTTAGAGGAAGAGTGCTGGGAAATTGTGCCAATGCAGTCACATCTGCCATGTTGTCCCCTCAGGCTACTGCTAGTTCCCGCGAGAGTTGGGACATTCTCAGAGTGCCTGTTCAGCCATGTTGTGCCCTCAGGACATTGTCTATATCCCCGCGATATCTGGAGTGCTCTGGTTACTCCTCCCCCATCCCATTCTCACGAGAGTTATCATCCTATCCTGGAGTGCTATGGTTAAGCCTCCCCATTCCCATTCTCACGAAAGCTACTCCTATAAAAACCCTTCGTTTTCTGCACCTCACACTCTTGCCAGCGCTCCACTCTGGTGTTCAGACACAGGAAAGGTTACTGCATGAAGCGGCCATTTTCTCTACCTCCACGTGGCCCAACCTGCTTCTCTAACACCCAACTCTGAGGTGCCAGTGCGAATAAAGATTTGTGTTTCCTCTTCGCTCCGGACCCTATCTCTCTCTTCTCTGCGGCCCGCGCACTACAACATCTGGCTCTACAACATCTGAGAACAAAGGAACCCTAAAGCAACCAGAAGGACAGAAATCACTAAAGTTAGAGCAGAAATAAACAACATCGAAAATAAAAGAACCATACAAAAGATCAATGAAGCCAAATGTTGGTTCTTTGAAAGATTAAACAAAATTGACAAACCCCTAGCCAGACTCACCAAACAAAAAAGAGAGAAGAATCAAATTAATAGAATTGTAAACGATGCAGGAGATATCACAACTGACACCACAGAAATCCAGAGAATCCTGCGAAACTTCTATAAAGAACTATATGCCACCAAGATAGAGAATCTGGAAGAAATTAAACAATTCCTAGAAGCATATGCCCTTCCAAAACTGAACCAAGAAGAACTACAAAACCTAAATGCACCAATCACAGACAAAGAAATTGAAACCATTATTAAGAACCTCCTCAACAACAAAAGTCCTGGACCAGATGGATTCACAAATGAATTCTACAAAACTTTCAGGAAACAGTTAGTACCCATACTTCTTAAGCTTTTCCATAAGATTGAAAAAACAGGAATACTCCCTTCCACCTTCTATGAAGCCAACATCACCCTGATACCAAAAGCTGATAGGGACAGAACAAAAAAGGAAAACTACAGACCAATATCTCTGATGAACATAGATGCCAAAATATTAAACAAGGTCTTGGCCAACCAGATACAGCAACATATCAAAAAGATTGTTCATCACAACCAAGTGGGATTTATCCCAGGAATGCAAGGCTGATTCAACATCCATAAGTCAATCAGTGTCATTCACCACATCAATAAAAGCAAAGCCAAAAACCACATGATTATCTCAATAGATGCAGAGAAAGCCTTTGACAAAATCCAACACCCATTCATGCTCAAAACTCTACAAAAATTGGGAATAGATGGGAAATTCCTCAAGATAGTGGAGTCTATATATAGCAAACCTACAGCCAACATCATACTCAATGGACAGAAGCTGAAAGCATTCCCCCTCAGATCGGGGACTAGACAGGGCTGTCCACTGTCACCGTTACTCTTCAACATAGTATTGGAAGTTCTTGCCGTAGCAATCAGGCAAGAGAAAGAAATCAAAGGAATACAGATTGGAAAGGAAGAAGTCAAGCTCTCACTATTTGCAGATGATATGATAGTATACATAGAAAAACCTAAAGAATCCAGCAGAAAACTACTGGAAGTTATTAGGCAATATAGCAAGGTATCAGGCTACAAAATCAAGGTACAAAAATCAGTGGCATTTCTTTATGCAAACACTAAATCTGAAGAAGACATCCAGAAATCACTCCCATTCACTGTTTCAGCAAAATCAATCAAATACCTAGGAATAAAGTTGACCAAAGAAGTGAAAGACTTGTATACTGAAAACTATGATTCGCTACTCAAGGAAATAGAAACTGATACCAAGAAATGGAAAGATATCCCATGCTCATGGATTGGAAGAATGAATATCATCAAAATGAATATTCTCCCCAGAGCCATATACAAATTTAATGCAATACCCATCAAAGTTCCACCAAGCTTCTTTAAGAGAATAGAACAAACACCACAATCATTTATCTGGAACATGAAAATACCTAGAGTTGCCAAAACCATCTTAAGGAAAAGAAACAGAAATGGAGGCATCACACTCCCAGACCTTAAACTATATTATAAAACCATCATCATCAAAACAGCATGGTACTGGAACAAAAATAGGCACACATACCAGTGGAACAGAATTGAAAGCCCAGAAATAAATCCCCACATCTATGGACATCTAATCTTTGATAAGGGGGCCCAAAGGATTAAATGGAAGAAAGAGGCTCTCTTTAATAAATGGTGCTGGGAAAACTGGGTTGCAACATGCAGAAGAATGAAATTGAACCATTTTATCTCACCAGAAACAAAAATCAACTCCAAATGGATCAAAGACCTAGATGTCAGACCAGAAACAATCAAATACTTAGAGGAAAACGTTGGTAAAACACTTTCCCACCTACACCTCAAGGACATCTTTGATGAATCAAACCCAATTTCAAGGAAGACTAAAGCAGAAACAAACCTATGGGACTACATCAAATTGAAAAGCTTCTGCACATCCCAGGAAACTATTAAACAAACAAAGAGACCCCTCACAGAATGGGAGAAGATATACATCAGACAAGAAACTAATGAACAAAATATATAAAGAGCTCAGAAACTTAGCACCAAAAAAGCAAATGACCCCATCCAAAAATGGGCAGAGGATATGAACAAAACATTCACCTCAGAGGAGATCCAAAAGGCTAACAAACATATGAAAAATTGCTCTAGGTCACTGATTGTCAGAGAAATGCAAATTAAGACAACACTAAGATACCACCTCACTCCTGTAAGAATGGCATACATCAAAAAGGACAGCAGCAACAAATGCTGGAGAGGATGTGGGGACAGAGGAACCCTTTTACATTGCTGGTGGGAATGTAAATTGGTACAGCCTCTGTAGAGAGCAGTCTGGAAAACTCTCAGAAGGCTAGACATGGACCTTCCATATGATCCAGTAATTCCTCTCCTGGGGTTATACCCCAAGGACTCCATAACACCCAACCAAAAAGAGGTGTGTACTCCTATGTTCATAGCAGCACAATTCATAATAGCTAAAACCTGGAAGCAACCCAGGTGCCCAACAACAGATGAGTGGCTGAGAAAGCTGTGGTATATATACACAATGGAATATTATGCAGCTATCAAGAACAATGAACCCACCCTCTCTGACCCATCTTGGACAGAGCTAGAAGGAATTATGTTAAGTGAGCTAAGTCAGAAAGATAAAGATGAGTATGGGATGATCCCACTCATCAACAGAAGCTGAGTAAGAAGATCTGAAAGGGAAACTAAAAGCAGGACCTGATCAAATTATAAGTAGGGCACCAAAGTAAAAACCCTGTGATGAGGGGTAGACATGCAGCTTCCTGGACCAGTGGGGGGTGGGAGTGGGTGGGAGGGATGGGGCACAGTCTTTTGGTGGTGGGAATGGTGTTTATGTACACTCCTAGTAAAATGTAGTCATATAAGTCACCAGTTAATTAATATGAGAGGGGGAAAATTAATTGTATGTCTCGAAGTTTTTCAAAACACAAACTGAATCTTTTTAATATATAGGCTGTGTATTTGATATGCAGACTCTCTCAAAAGCCTAGACCAAGTAGATCAGAAGTAACCAACAGCACAGCTATATACAAGATACTGGGTACTGTACAGCAAACCGTAACAAAAGGACTTTTCAAAGTTAACCCAATTACCAATTAATGCGATGATAACATTAACTATTGTCTTTTTGAACCCTAATACAGCAGGAACCTTACATCTCCACTATAGAGCCTCTACTTCCCTTGTCCTGGAACCATTGTATAGGGCCTCTCCCAATCCATATCAAATAATATTGCATCTGCCGATCACAACCTAACCAACACAACGATTGCCACCTCAACATGCTTCACTCCAGACTGTGTACAGAGACTTCACGTGTGTAATGACAACCCTTCAGCTTCATTACTCAGGTGAGACCTTTCCTTTCATAGTATACTCTAATTCCATCTCAGGTGGTTCACTTTCTAACAAAGTCCCAAAACATAGATATACACCAGTTTCTGTGAGAGAGAGCATATGTTCACACGTATCCATAAACTACTGCAAAATATATACCTGAAAGCAGAAGTACACTAGAGTTTGCAGTGAGTACCCCCCTAACACTTGCTCTCCACTATTCCATGCTTTGGGTCCATGATTGATCAACAAATTGTTTGGCTTCAGATGTTATCTCTCTTTTCAGTCACCAGGTTCCAGATGTCATCAGGATGCCGGCCAGGCTTCCCTGGACTGAAGACCCCACCAATATGTCCTGGAGCTCTGCTTCCCCAGAGACCCACCCTACAAGGGAAAGAGAGAGGCAGACTGGGAGTATAGACCGATCAGTCAACGTCCATGTTCAGTGGGGAAGCAATTACAGAAGCCAGACCTTCCACCTTCTGCAACCTACAATGACCCTGGGTCCATGCTCCCAGAGGGATAGAGAAAAACCTATCAGGCGAGGGAGTGAGATATGGAGATTGGGTGGTGGGAATTGTGTGGAATTGTACCCCTCCTACCCTATGGTTTTGCTAATTAATCCTTTCTTAAATAAAAAAGAAAAAGAAACACAATAGTTTGTACATGCATAACATTTCCCAGTTTTCCATATAACAATACAACCCCCACTAGGTCCTCTGTCATCCTTTTTGGACCTGTATTCTCCCACACATACACCCAAGAGTCTTATACTTCTTTGCAGCATGCCAGTTCCCTTTCAGGTTCTACTTGTGTTTTCTCTTCTGATCTTGTTTTTCAACTTCTGCCTGAAAGTGACATCATCCCATATTCATCCTTCTGTTTCTGACTTATTTCACTTAACATGAAATTTTCAAGGTCCATCCAGATTGACTGAAAATGGTGAAGTCTCTGAGTAGTATTCCATTGTGTTTATATACCACAACTTGCTCAGTCACTCATCAGTTGTTGGACACCTGGGTTGCTTCCAGGATTTGGCTATTACAAATTGTGCTGCTAAAAATATATGTGTACACAGATGTTTTTGGATGTGTGTGTTAGGGTCCATAGGATCTATCCAAGGAGAGGAACTGCAGGACCATAGGGTAGGTCCATTTCTATCCTTCTGAGAGTTATCTAGAGTACTCCAAAAGGCTGGAACAATTGACATTCCCACCAGCAGTGCAGAAGGGTCCCTTTGACCCCACAACCTCTCCAGCATTTGCTGCTGTTACCTATTCTGATGTATGATATTCTCACAGGAGTGAAATGGTATCTCATTGTTGTCCTGATTTGCATTTCTCTGACAATCAGAGACTTGCAGCATTTTTTCATGTGTTTATCGCCCTTTTGGATCTCTTCTGTGGTGAATAATCTGTCCATGTCCTCTTCCCATTTTTGAATGGGCTTATTTGTTTTCTTGTGGTTGACAATTGCAAGCTCTTTATATATTCTGGTTATTAGCCTCTTGTCTGAGGTATGGCATATAAAGATCTTCTCCCATTCTGTGAGGGGTCTCTTGGTTTGGGTAGTGGTTTCTTTTGTTGTGCAGAAGCTTTTTAATTTGATATAATCCCATAGGTTTACGCTTGCCTTAGTCTTCTTTGTAATTGGATTCATTTTTATTGAAGATGTCTTTAAAATTTATGCTGAAAAGAGTTCTGCCAATATTTTTCTCTAAGTATCTGATAGTTTCTGTTCTTACATCCAAGTCCTTGATCCACTTGGAATTTACTTTTATGTTTGATTCAGTTTCATTCTTCTGTATGCTTCAACCCATTGTTTCCAACACCATTTGTTGAAGAGACTCTGCTTTCCCCATTGATTAGTCTGGGCACCTTTGTCAAAGATTAGATGTCCATAGGTGTGGGGGCTTACTTCCTTGGCTCTCAGTTCTATTCCACTGCTCTGTGTGTCTATTCATGTTCCAGTACCAAGCAGTTTAGACTACAATGGCCCTAAAACACGATTTGAGATCTGGGCGTGTGATGCCTCCAATTCTATTATTTCTTCTCAAGATTGTTTTGGAAATTCTAGGTCTTTCCTGGTTCCAAATAAACCTTAGTAGCATTTGTTCTATTCTCCTGAAAAGTGTGGTTGGGATCTTGATGGGAATACCATTAATCTTGTATATTCATTTTGATTATGCTAATTTTTCCAATGCGTGAACATAGAATATTTTTCCACTTCTTTGTGTCTTTTTCAATTTCCTTGAGTAGTGACTTATAATTTTCAGTATACAAGTCTTTCACTTCTTTGGCTAGGTCTACTTCTAGATATTTTATTGTCTTTGTTGCTATAGTAAAAAAAGTTTATTTCTGGATTTCAACTTCTTATAACTTCTTCTAACTTGCATAGAGGAATGCCACTGACTTTTGAATGTTAATTTTGTAGCCTGACACCTTACTATATTGCCTAATGATTTCCAAAAGCTTCTTGGTGGATTCCTTAGGTTTGTCTATGTATACTATCGTGTCATCTGCAAAACGGGAGAGTTTGACTTCTTCTCTTCCAATCTGTATCCCTGGAATTCCTTGCTCCTGCCTGATTGCTATGGCAAGAGCTTCCAACACTATGTTGAATAGTAATGGTGATAGTGGGCAGACCTGTCAAGTACCTCATCTGAGGGAAATGTTTCCTGTTTTTCATCATTGAGTACAATGTTGGTTGTAGGTTTGCTATATATAGACACCACTATCTTCAGGAATTTTCCATCTATTCCCATTTTTTGTAGTGTTTAGATCATAAAAGGATGTTGTATTTTGACAAAGGTTTCTCTACATCTATTGATATGACCATGTGGTTATTGGTCTTGCTTTTCTTGATGTGATGGATCATGTTGATTGATTTACATATATTAAACCAAGCTTGCATCCCTGGGATAAACCTCACTTGGTCATGATGAACAGTCTTTTTAATATATTGCTGTATCCGGTAGTTGTTAAGTAGCATACCATTGAGTTCCCACATTTTTGGACTATTACTAATCTTTTGTTGATTGTTAAGTGTTATTTAATTCCACTGTGGTCTGAGAAGATGCTTGGAATTGCTGGGCTAGCGTGAGGGTGTTTCTTCCTGGGCACAAGCTCTCTAGGTTGGAGAGAACTCAACCAGAGCCAACCTGGGCTGCTGTTTTCTCAGCAATGCGGGAGAGACCAGGAACTTGTGGCAAAGCAGGAATGCAATGTGTCTTTATTAACCAGAGACAACGCTTTTATATATTTAGAACCAGAATTGGCAAGTTGGAAAAGGAAAGGGCAAGGAAAGGGTCTTTCCATTTGACCTTAATAACTGGGAGGGTGGATGGTGTTTGCCAATAAAAAATAATGGGAGATTGGTTTGAGTTTTTTGTAAATATTAAAGAGATTTAATGTAGTTAAGGCTTTTGCCAACTGGATATTGGGGGAGGGGTATATTCCCCCATTTTATTTATTTAATTGAGCCTTAAGGGTTTGATGGGCCCTCTTGACAATGCCTTGCCCCTGTGGATTATAGGGAATACCTGTAGTATGAGTAATGTTCCAGAGGGAATAAAAGTCTTTAAATTGTTTGCTGGTAAAAGCATACCCATTTTTCATTTTACGTTGAAGAGGTATGCCCATTACAACAAAACAGGAAAGCATATGGCTTATAAGCTTTTTTGAGCTTTCTCCAGTCTGAGCTGTTGCCCACATAAATTTAGAAAAGGTATCAAAACAAACACATATTTTTGTTTACCAAAGTTGGGTAAGTGGGTGACATCAATTTGCCAAAGAGCATTGGCTTTTAAGTCTTGGAGGTTAACCCCGAGTTTGAACAGCAGATGTCTTGATTATACCTGCACAAGAGAAGCATGTAGCAAGAATACGTTTCAACTGTGCCAGAGGAATATTAGGAAATCGAGCTCGAAGTCCTTTAAGATTAACATGGGTTAAGGAATGAAAGTCAACAGGATTAGAGACAGAAGCTAGAAGAATTCCTGTGGAGGCGAGGCAGTCAGCTGTAGCATTCCCTTCGAACAGGGGACCAGGAAGAGGGCTGTGGGAATGAAGGTGTTGAACATACAGTGGCTGAGTTCAAAAACAGGGCATAGAGGCAATTTGAATTAAGAGAGGAGAAAGTGGGTTCTCACATAAACCTTAAAAGCTGTACCAGAACCCTTCAACCTTTTTTATGACAGTGTGTATACTGTTAACTTACTTCCATGGCTTGCTCATTCTTATGTGAGAAAATGGGCATCAGGATCATGAATCTTTCTCTCCAAATCTGATTGGACCCTGGTAATGAATTTAGCTAGGGATACATCAGGTTCTTAGCGATGAGAGAGAATGGGAGCTAAAGCCACTCTCATGGAGGGTGTTAACCGCTCCCACATTTTTAATGCACAGTGGTGTACCTGATCAAAATAGCTGGGGGGAATATTCCCGTCTGCTTGCTGAAGTCCTGTCTCCCAGCATCCCACACCCAAAAGGGCCTCAAAATACCAGTTAGGCTGGTTCTGACTGTTCCTGTGGGATTGCTTCAAGCACTCGTCCCTGAAAAATGCTTCCCATTGAAGGAAGAGCAGGCCTGGGAGTGTAGCAGGAGCTATGTCCCTCCAGTCTTGGGGGGTATTAAGGATCCTGAGAAGGTCTTATAAAATGGATCTGGTCCATGGAGCATGAACTCCCTCCTCCTTAATTACCTGACGAGGTTTTTTAAGATCTTTGGAGGAATATGGGTACCACGCCTGAGGTCTCTGTCTATTGGGGGTAACGTTTACCAGGAATGTGTGGACTTGCTCCAGAGGAAAAGCTCCACCACAAAGCTGGCAAAGATATTCTGTATCCGATAGTGATGTAGCAACAAAGGGTGGAGCCAGAGAAGTGGCAGCAGCAGCCGGAGGCATGTCTGCCAAAATGGTAGCCTCTGAGCAAAATGCAGAGGGCTTAGGGTGGGTCACAATCAGGGCAGGCTTTGCCTTCTCTAGAAAGCATGTATGGTGCTGGGTAAGCAGAATTATCATCTCCTTTAACTCTTGGATCGCAGCCTCAAGGCCCCTTAGACTGGAGCTGTTTCCCGAATAGGAGTTTCCCTCAATCCTTTTGGGAGGGAGCCCTGCATATCTCCTAAAAGCTGTAAACATGGTCAAGAGGAAACAAGGCGCAGCCCAGAGCAAAATGTCCCAGAGATAGAAAACCTGTTTAGTAAAAATAGAGTAGAGGATTTGGGATTCATCTTGATAAGGAGGAAGGTCTCCCATGACAGAGGGGTCTCAGGAAAATAAGAAGAGGGAAAAAAAATCACAGTGCCTTTGTTAAACACGAGGCTTCAGAAAGACAAGGCCATATACTTATCTGGGGTGCCTTCGTATGTCTGCCGCTTGTGTGTGAAGCTGAGGGGCTGTAGGTCCCTGTATGGGCATCAGAATGCCGGGCGGGCTAGTGTGAGGGTGTTTCTTCCCAGGCACATGCTCTCTGGGTTGGAGAGAACTCGACCAGAGACAACTTGGGGTGCTGCTTACTCAGCAATGTGGGAGAGAGACCAGGAACTCGTGGCAAAGTGGGAACACAATGCATCTTTACTTTCTTCTTCTAGCGTTTGCCCTTCTTCCATAGCCAGTCAACAGCGTCAGGTTGAGCCTGATGTAAAGTTTTGAGACCTCCTTTGAATCTGGAGAGGTGACAGTCGTTGACTATGTGGGTCATAGTCTGTCTGTAGCCGCAGGGGCCGTTCGGGTCATCTCTGGCTCCCCAGGGATGGAACATAGCAGCACACAGGCCATGGCCTGTTCGATAGCGATTGAGGAGGGCCCAATCATAACGTGCTAGGTCAAAGCCGGGTTGACGCTTGCAGGGGTCTGTGATGAGGTGTTTGTTCTTTACCTCAGCTGACTGCCAACTCTGTTTCCAAGAGTCTGGAACAGAGAGTTCAGTGTAGGCGTAGGGGACCAGATTGGGTGATGAGACATCAAGTGTTGGACAGGGTGGGCGAAGATATCCGCGTATATTGGCAGGTCCGGTAGAGCGTAGACGTGGGAAATGAACTTAGATGATGCCGCATCCCGACGAATATCTGGCGGGGCGATGTTGCTAAGAACTGGCAGCCATGGAACCGGGGTGGAACGGATGGTTCCAGAAATTATCCTCATGGAGGAATATAATTTGGAATCGACCAAGTGGACATGGGGGCTACAGGACCATACTGGGGCACAGTATTCTGCAGTGGAATAGCATAATGCCAGAGATGATGATTGTAGTGTGGAAGTGCTCATGCCCCATGAGGAGCTGGCCAGTCTTGCAATGATGTTATTCCTTGCACCCACCTTTGCTGCAGTTTTTATGAGATGTTTGTGAAATGACAGAGTGCGATTGAGAGTAATGCCAAGATAGACTGGCTGGGCTTCATGCCAGATTCTCGTATCGCCAAGCTGCACATTAAGCTCACGCAAGGCCGAGGCATGGTGTAGATGGAAAACAGATGATACCGTTTTTGTAGTGCTAGGGATTAGTCGCCATTTTTTACAGTAATCAGATATCAGAGACATGTCTTTCGTGAGTGTTTCCTCAAGGAGTTGCACAGCAGATGTCATCGGCGTAGATGAACTTCCTTGAAGAAGTTTCTGGGAGGTCATTGATGTAAATATTGAATAGTGTAGGAGCCAGAACAGAGCGCTGGGGGAGGCCACTTGAGACAAGTCTCCATCTGCTAGACTTGTCACCCAGATGCACCCGGAATCTTCTGTTTTGGAGAAGAAACGATATAGTGTTGGCCACCCATGGAGGCAGGCATCTTGAGATCTTGACTAGGAGACCATGGTGTCAGACCGTGTCATAGGCTGCTGTGAGATCAACAAAGACAGCACCCGTCTTTAAATTCTTCTGGAATCCATGTTCAATGTAAGTTGAGAGGGCCAGGGCTTGTTCGCAGGTAGATCTTCCTGGGCGGAAACCAGCCTGGGCGTGATAGGAATTTCTCTGTAAGATGAGAAATACGTGACAGAAGCAGCCTCTCAAGGAGTTTGTAACACACGGAGAGGAGAGAAATTGGTCTATAGCTGGTGGCCAGTGTTGGGTCTTTCTTTGGTTTCAAAACCGCTATAATCTTCGCACAACGCCAAACTTTGGGCATAGACTCAGATTCCAAGATGTGGGACAGGAATGAAGCGAGCCACTTCTTTGCCGCGGGACCCAGGTTAAGAATGAGTTCTGGGGTGATGTTATCATAGCCAGCAGCTGTTCCCGGTTTAGCCCTCTTCAAAGTGCCTTCCAGTTTAGACAGTGTAAAGGGAGAGAGTTTTGGAGATGGACAAGATAACATTGGATCGACCTTCCCGTGGTGCATCTCGTGAGTACCCATTCATTGGGGAAACTGACAGTCCTTCCTAGCCGACTGAATCCACGTCACTTTCAAAGCCAGCAACAAGCAGCTCCTGACAGCTTTCAAGCTGTTGGTCCTGCTCTTCAAGTCCTCCAACTTAATTTTGAGAGGCTGTCCTTTGCCAAACGCATTCTTATTGGTCAATTGGCGATACAGCATCTTTGCGGATCAGAGACAACACTTTTATATATTTAGAACTGGAAGTGGCATGTCAGAAAAGGAAATAGCTAGGAAAGAGGGTGGAGAAAAGGAAAGAATGGGAAGGTAGAGAGCTTCCATAGCAATGGTTGCTAGGGTTTTAACTGGCGGGATTAATGTACCCTGCAGGCAGGGCAGGTCTCAAGGTAGAAAGAAGATAGATCAGGCAAAACAATGATTATGGTTAGCCAATAAGGTGTATATTATTCCTTTTGAAGTCATTCCATAGGTTTCTGTTGTTGTTTTCAGTATCTCTTATTCTCTTTTGGAGATCTCTTACTTCATTGTTAGTTGTGTCTGATTCATCCTCGATCTTGCTAATTCTGTCTTCAGCCTCATTGATTCTATTCTCTCTACCCTCTAATGTTTTCTGGAGTTCATCTATTTTGTTACCCTGTTCTGATACTGTTTTAGCTTGTTCAACTAGTTGTGTTCTTAGCTCAGCTATTTCAGCTTTCAGCTCTCTAATAACCTTGAGATAATTAGTGTTTTATTGCAGGGTCTCATTTTTTTGCTTCTGCATTCCTGATGACAATTCTTTCAAACTCTTTACTCACTCATGTGATTATTTCCTTAACTAGTGTTTGGATGTTGACCTCATTATTTTGTGCTTCACCCTTTGTGGGGCTTTTAGCTGGACTCTTGTCCTGGTTCATTTCTACAATATTTCTTCTTGTTGGTTTAACCATTCTATATAGTATGTTAACAGGTCCCTCTCTCAGTACTTTTCAAATTACTGATCACTCTTGCATGGATTGACTTGTGTCTAAGTAAGGTAACTGAAGGGTTCAGAGTTGTGGAAATTGATAGTTGTTTCAATAGTATTTAATCCCTGAGTTGGAGCTCTGTGTCTTAAGAGCCTCTTTTGTTCTTTTTCTTCCCTGTAGGCTATGGAAACCTGAGAGCTTTTAAACTGTAATTAGGCTTCTTAGCTTATCACTGATTCCTGACCAAGAGATAAAGCAGGGTTGGGCAGAGATAATCCAGTGGTTATGCAAAGAGACTCTCATAGCCCTACCACTAGGCCACTGAGTTATCAATCTTCTCCTGAGTTTCCTGGTTAGTTCTCTGCCCCCTGGTGTCAGCACAGGGCCTCCTCTCTACCCACCCTGCTGCTCCAGATTCTGAGGGCAGTAGCAGTGGAGACTCACAGTTGCATTTACTGAGTCTTAGGGCAGTTCTCTCCTCCCTTCAGCTGTATTTTTGTTGGTGAAACAGATTGAAGGTGGTGTCTCAACTGGTAAAAGTCTGGACTGTTAACAGACACTCAATCTCTCCCTAGGTTCCCCTCTGTCCACAAGCCATATGTGTTTACACTCACGAGTGATTTGGTGGGTTCTTAAAGTAATTCTAGTCCTGTCTTGTTGCAGTCCCAGGTGGTCTCCTTTGGTATTCCTAGTTGACCTGGGAGAGGATAGGAGAGAAACACAGCTGCTGCTGCTTCATAGCCCTGCCTCCAGAAGTCCCAAGTTCAGACTTTTTTATAACTTCGTCACCCTTATGATAAATCCTAAGTCTGACTTTCATGTCGTGGGACAGATCCAGATTTTGTGAAACATGAAGCTTACAGATAAAAACCTTATTTAAAAAAAAAAAAGTCAAGATGACACTGAAGTGTGGAATACTGAAATCAAGTGAATTTGGGAATGACTATCCCTGTGAGTGATTCAAAACTGTCTCTAAAAGCTCCTTGAATTAAGTCAGGTTGGAGTAGAAAGAAACTCGGTTCAAATTCTGAGACAACTTTCTCTTCTTCAGGAAAAAGCATGGCTAAACATACAAAGTTGCTTTGGGCATAAGTGTAAAAGGAGAGAATAATGAAAAAAAATGAGGCTGAATATAAGCAGGCAAGGGACAAATTATATGAGAATCAGCAAGCCAAGCTAGGACAGGATGAAGCCATCCTGAATCACAGAAATTGTGATTGGGAATCACTGGAAGATTTGAATTGATATAATCAAGTTTATGTTTTAGATAGACCACTGATAGCAGTGGGGTCACCATGATGGGTACACTTTCCATCAATGTATGTTTTTATCTCTCCCTGGAAGATGGCATTTATAGCTTGAGTGATCCTATTGGAGTGTCCCTGCACAATCCCATGCCTCTAGATTGCAGAATTCACTTTCTCTAAAGATTCTGAGAAATTCCCAGGATTGACTGATTGGTGTTTGTTGACTCCATCTTATATCCACCAACTCCTCTGCTACCTCCAGACCTTAGACATTGCCTTCTACACCCAGCAGAACTAGCTGCTTTCAAATAAGTTAGTACATTGCCAATTCAGAAACCTAGTGACTTCTTCACCTCATTTTGAGGTTGGAGCTTGAAGGAATCATGTTAAGTGAGATAATCCAGAAATCCTGTCATTTTAACTGGAAATAGAATCCTAGTTTGTGTTCCCATAGACTTAAAAAAATTTTAATTTCTATCTGGCATCTACTTTGTACAATGAGAAGTCTGTCATTAGTAAATTTACCTAGAAAAGAGTAATAATCTGCTTTTTGGTAATTTTTAGATTTTTCTAAGTATATATTTGTTTATAAAGTTCTTTTTTATCATTGGGGGAGTTATAGTACAGTTGTTCACACATGGGTCTAATTTTTTATCTTGTCATGATAGGTGTCTGCAAAATAAATGCTCAGCTCCAACTTGAATCATTTTCCACCATCTCTAAAGCTTAATATTGCTTGTTAAGTTTGAAGAATAATGTCTGTCTTTTACTATTACCCCTTCTCTGTTCTCTGTTCTTTCTAGAACTCAGATAAATGTTGAAGCTTTTAATTACTTATGCCTCTTAATTTCTTTTCCATTTTCTTAATCTTTTTATCTCTCTGAACTGCACTTCGGGTGATTATGTTAAATTTTTATAACTCATAAAATCTTTTGGGTAAAGTCTAATTACCATCTAGCCTATTTATTGGGTGTTACCTTATTCTGTTCTGAATCTACCCATTATATAAACAAAATCACAACGGCAATGAAAACTATAGTTTAACCTAAATCACAGAATATACTAAAGAGATAGAAATGCATATTCTTATGCAAATGTTCTTTTTGTGGTAGATGCTTCTGGAGATGTTCCTGATTTTGTATAAATAGAACCTTGCCATTTCTGTCTTATCATAGTGACATATTGGATGCTTGTGGTAGGATGAAGCCAGGAAACATTACTAATATACATGGAGACATATATTTTCCTAGTTAATTATCTATCCTATTTTAAAGTATGCTTATTTTTAAAGTGTCAAAATGTACTAATTCATACTGTAATTGTTTGGAAAACTTCATGAACAAGTGTATTTCAGCAAGAAAAGACATTTGACGCCAGCCAAATTCTCTTTTTTCCCCATCACTATAAATGGCTTTCTTATTTTCAACAGTTTTCAAAATCAAAGTCATATCTAAACTGACAACTTCTTTGGCAAGTTTTAGCTAGATATAATTTGAAACAGTCAAGGAAACAGAGCCTAAACAATAAGGTTTTTAATGTGAATGGTGACAGATCCTTAACTACTATCACACTGTGTCTGACACCAGCAGACTTGAGAGGAAATTCATTAAATAAATACTTGAAGCTAAAGGAATATACCTGCATTTAGGGTATGTATCCATGTCAAGAAAATATGTATGGTCTGAGAATGCAGTGATGTTAAACTCTTAACAAAAACACCTGGAAAATGATATCAAGGAATTTTTCTCTTTAACCTTCAGAATAGTAGTTAGCTATCCAAGGGTTATTAAAAGGTCACAAAGAATATTTAAATATCATAATTCTCTACCTCCTAGCCATAGGTTTGTATACATAATGGGACTGTTTACTTTCTAATGAGGAAGTTATAATGAGACCTTTTAATCATTCTTACTTATATACATGCACACATATGCAGGACTTATTTTTACTAGAATGATATTTTTATTATTAATGCTACTTTAATATGCACATCCTATGTGCTTAGAGTACATGAATATCCTGTTTTAGGGATATTACATCTTAGGGACTTGCCTAAGAAAAATTACAAGGAAATTACAAGGAAAATCAAAATGAATCTAAGCTTGACAGTTGGTTTAATTTATAACAATTTTCACTACTTAAATTTCCTAAGTTTGGTTTTAAATAAGAATTAATCATCTTTATTTTGACTTTTTATGTCACAACAGGTCAAAAATCAATTCTGATGGTGAAAAACTCTTTAACTGAAATAAAAATCACTGTACCATGTGAATAAAATCAAGTCTGTGTTTCAAAGTTAAACCTTCCAAACTAAATGAATAGTTGTACAGCTGGCATAAAGATGAGGAAACTAGGGGAACTGAGTAGTAACAAACCTGGTTGAGTGCATATGTTACAATGTACAAAGACCCAGGTTCAAGCCCCCAGCCCCTGCCTGCAGGGGGAAAGCTTTGTGAGTGGTAAAGCAGTGCTGCAGATGTCCCTCTGTTTCCCTCCCTCTCTATCTCCCCCCTCAATTTCTGACTGTCTCTATCTAATAAAGATAATAATGAAAAAAGAGAGAGGAAACTAGCAGGTGAATCTGAGTACATAAGGCCTAATTATAAATTCCCTTTCCCCACTACCATTTTTACTACAAATTGGCTCCTACACTGAACAGCTACTCAGGTCTATAAGCTACCAGGAGCAAATAAAGTCTTGAGTTCTGTGGAAGGGCTAGTAGAGAGAACAGGTGTGAGATGGTCTTTCTCTTATACTGGCTAAACAACTGAGTCTAGAAAATAGATGAATGTCATAAAGAGGTTAACCTTAGAGAAATCATGCTCCAGAAAGGTCTGAATATTATCAGGTCAGGTCAAACTCTAAGGAAATAACCTAGCTCTCTGACCCCTAAGAGACTGAGTAGAAGCATGTGGATGAACCCAGTCCTTCCTCTCCTTGAACCTGATAAAACTAAAGGAACCCAAGTACCCAATGGCTTTCTTGATTCCAGTTGCCTCAACAGTGAACTCCACTTGTGTTATACCCATATTCCACAAAAAAGACCATTTCCTTTCAAATTTATTAACATTCAGCATACTTCAGTCACACCTGAGTCCTAGGAATCCAAGAAAAACAAAGACAAACTTACAGAGAGAAAAGTGCCAATCCTCCCCACCTGCAGGCAGGTCCCTTCACAGGCGGTGAAGTAGGTCTGCAGGTGTCTGTCTTTCTCTCCCCCTCTGTCTTCCCCTCCTCTCTCCATTTCTCTCTGTCCTATCCAACAACGATAACAATAATAACTGCAACAATAAAATGAGCAACAAAAGGGAATAAATAAAATAAAATTTTAAAAAATCACAAGAAAAAAAAAGTGCCAATCCAAACAAACAAACATCTAGACACTGTAGGTGGGCCTACTATAAAAGACAAAATGTTCTGCATGTTCAACTATAGTATTGTTTTAATGTTACTAAGTACAATATTAAAAATATTTTTGGGGCAGAGGGTAGATAGCATAATGGGTATGCAAACAGACTCTCATGCCTGAGGCTCCAAAGTCCCAGGTTCAATCACCCACATCACCATAAGCCAAAGCTGAACAGTGCTCTGGTAAAAAAAAAAAAAAAAAAAATGTTGAGGGATAAGAAGAAAAAAAAAAAAAATATATATATATATATATATATATATATATATATATATATATATCCCTACTATGCAAGTAAGACATCACAAAGACAAAAGTTAGTAGCATGCACGATCCTATAGATGACAATGGAAACCAGGAGAAAATCTTGAGGAAAATGGTAAAGAGGTGTAAGGTACAAATAGTAGGAGCTCAGAAGGTGAGTCACAAAGTAAAAACAAGGAAATAATTTCATGGAAATAGATAATTTTCAAAAGGTTTGAAAAAAAGGGGGGAGCCAGGTGGCATACCTGGTTAAGCACATACATTACAGTGCAGAAGGACCAGGGTTCGAGCCCCCAACCCTCACCTGCAGAGAGAAAGCTTTGCAAGTGGTGAAGCAGGGCTGCAGGTGTCTATCTGTCTCTCTCCCTCTCTATATCCCCCTTCCCTCTTGATTTCTGGCTTGCTCTATCCAATAAATAAAGATAATAAAAAAAATTTTTTAAAGGAAAAAAGAAAAGAGGATTCAGGTGGTAGCACAGAAAAGGGGAGTCAGGCGGTAGTGCAGTGGGTTAAGCACATGTGGCATGAAGCACAAGGACCAGTAAGGATCCTGGTTTGAGCCCCCAGCTCCCCAACTGCAGGGGAGTCACTTCACAGGCGGTGAAGCAGGTCTTCAGGTGTCGTATCTTTCTCTCTCCTTCTCTGTCTTCCCCTCCTCTCTCCATTTCTTTCTGTCCTATCTAACAATGACGACATTAATAACAACAACAATAATAACTACAACAACAATAACAACAAGAGCAACAAAAGGGAAAATAAATAAATTTTAAAAAGAAAAGGATTAATCTGGGACTGAGGAAATAATATAATGGCTTAAGACCCAGAGGTCCCAGGACCACCATAAACCACAGCTGAATGGTGCTCTAATAAAATTAACAAATAAATAAATCTTATTATGCCTGATGACAGATGAATGATTAAGAAAGTTGTGGAATGGGGCTGGGGAAATAGCATAATAGTTATGCAAAAATGTTTTCATGCCTGAGGCTCCAAGGTACCAGGATCCATCCCCAGCACGATGATAAACCAGAGATGAGCAGTGCTCTAGTCTTTCTCTCAGTATCTTCCTCTGTATCAGTCAGTCAGTTTGTCTGTCTGCTTGTCTGTGTCTGTCTTTCTGACTCTCACTCTCTCTCTCTGATTAAAATAAAATAAATAACATATTTTAACAATTATAAAAGAGAAGGACAAATATAAAATGATTCACTTATTAGCAAGACTTAATAAAGTAGGCACTAAAGCACAGGAATTTGGGGAGAGAAAACACAAAGTAAAACATGAACAGGACATGGTGTATTGCACCAAAGTAAAGGACTCTGGAGAGGGAGGACACAAAGTGAAGCATGAGCTAAACATGGTGTTTTGTAACAAAGCAGAGGACTCTGAGGAGGTAGGTGGAGGGAGGATAGGAAGAAACTTTGGGGGCCTATTAGATAATGAAATTGTATGCATAAGACAGTGATTGCACTGCAAAGCATTAACTTCCTCAATAAAAAGAGAGAAAGAAAGAAATGAAGAAAGAAAGAAAGAGAGAGAGAAAGAAAGAAAAGAAATGCAATCGTAATTGTAGATCAACCCTAACCTGTGACCTTGGGAGAACTATTGCAATTTCCAATGGAGAAATTGGGGACACAGAACTCCAGTGGTAGGAATGGTGTGTGATTATACTTGTTATCTTATAATTTTATAAATCAATGTTAAATCACTAATAAAAATAATGATCTAATAAGAAAAAGAAATACAAAAGTTGCGGTATATATAAACAATGGAATAATACTCAGCTATTAAAATTGATAACATTGTCTCCTTTGCCTCATCTTGAATGGAATTTGAAGAAATCATATTAAGTAAGATGAAGGAGAAGGATGAATATCAAATGCTCTCACTTACAGGTGCAACTTGGGAAACAAGGAGGAAAAGGCAAATTGCAGGGTGAAACTGGGACTGGGTGTGGTGTACTGCAGGAAAGCCTGGGACATGGGAGAGAGGAGGGTGAGGGAGGGAACTGAGAAGGCATTGGGCTGAAAGGAGGAGCTGAGAACTCACAGTGGTGAAGGACCTAAGTTGGTGATGGGAGTGATACGCAGACAGCGATCATGAAAGTATGTGGCAGGAACTGTCTTATAAATCATTACTTCTCTAATCAATAAAAAGAAAGACAAAATGCAGAGGAAGTTCAAAAACATTCTTCTAGCAGCTAGTGAATCTGGTATGGATGGGACAGTAGAGGTAAATCAGTCAGAGGGGGTAAAGAAGAGCACTGGACTTTGATTGGTGAACTTAATGTAGTATATACAGATGTTGACTTATAAGAGTGTATAGCTGCAACATACATAAAACTTGAATCACTATTACCTCAATAAACAGTATTTAAATAAATTTTTTAAAAGATCAATCTGGAGTGCACTAATTTCCAGACAAGACCGTCAAGAAAAAAATACATACTTGATATAGTCTGGTATGATTCTGGATTGCAAAAGACACGGAAGAAATTTTGCAAGCATTCATGCAAAGTAACAAGTTAGTTATATGAGAAAACAGACTTCACTTAGGTTCATAATTAGAAAGTAGAGAATAATATTTACCAAATGCTAAGAAAAAAGTATTGTATTCCCAGTAATTGTAAATACAACCAAGATACTTACTTGTCAAAGTAAGAGAAATGTTATTACAAATATATAAAGAACATAACTCATTTAAATGAAAAAAACCGATACAATTCAAAGAGATGCTTGTTCATTATATTGTATATATATGCATCGCTATATACAATAGCAAACAACCAACTGCTCAATGACAGATAAGTGGATAAGGTAGTTACGGTATATATATATATATATATACATATATATATGTTAGTTTTTTAATAATATTTTATTTATTTACTTATTAGAGACAGAGAGAAATTGGGAGGGGATGGGGAGATAGAGAAGGAAAAAGACCAGAGAGTCACCAGCAGCCCAGCTTTACCACTCTTGAAGATTATCCCCTGCAGGTGGTAACTAGGGGCTTGAACATGGGCCCTTGTGCACTGTAACATGAGTCCTTAACCAGGTGCACCACCACCTGGCCCCTATATGCTGTTATACAACTCAGCTCTAAAGAAAATAAAGTATAAATCCAATTTCAAGGAAGACAAAAATAAAACAACTGGACTACATAAAATTGAAAAGCTTCTGCACAGCAAAATAAACTATCACCTAAACAAAGAAAATATGAAACTGTGTAGCTTAGGAAGTGGCACAGTAGGCAAAGTGTTGGACTCACAGTCGTGAGATACTACATTGGATCTCCAGCACTGCTTGTGCCAAAATGATGCTCTAATTTACTCTTACTCTTAAACTCTGTCTTTATCATGGATCAATAAATAGATTTTTTTAATAGAAGAAGAAAATCTGAAATCTTTCTTTTTGCTACAAATTCCAATGGAATGGAGGGCATAATACATGTCAGGAAGAAAAAAAATACTGGATAATCTCACTCATATGCAGGATTTAGGAAACAAAGCAATGGAACAGAGAGGGTGAGATACGTATAAGTCCTTGGCATAAGACAGAAAATCTGAGGTTTTCAAGGAATGGGGAGTGTAGGGGGTCTAGTGCCCTGTGCTGGAGGGACAGGACACTTTAGTGGTAGGTAGGAGGGTAGTACATATTTTGGAGAGGTGTGAACTTATACTCTTGAGACAATAGTCTTATAAGCCAATATTTCCTCAATAAAAATCAATTAAAAAATATCACCCAGGTAGACTGCCAGAAATTATAAATACCTTAACTATATAATAAATAAATGTGCTGATTTCACAGGAAATGATTAATGTGTGTTGAGCAAAGAACCTTATAATTTATGTATCTGTACACACAAACTATTTATTATAATTGATATAATATCTGTCTACACATAAAATACAGGTATGGATTCACCTGTCAACACCCATGCTCAGTGAAGAAGCAGCTACAGAAGCCAGAACTCATACCTTCTGCTCCCCATAAACAACATTGATCCATACTCCCAGCAGGGGAGAAGTGATAGGATGAGGATAAGAGGACTCTGCACTCCAGCTCCATCAGCACGCAGAAAGAGAGAAGGAAAAAGAGAGGGACATATGGAGGTAGTTATGATGTCATGAGTGGCTTAGAAGGAAAGAGAGGAGTGAATCAGAAAAAGAAGGGGCAACTATGTATAAATGTGGGCGATAGTTGTAGAGAAGATGGTTGGCCCTTATCTATAACTTTAGGGGAACAGTGGTGGATTGCAGCAGGGAGAGTGAAGATTCAGAAGACTGGTGGTGGGATGGTGTGGATTCAAACCCCTATTGACATGTAATTCTATAATATAAAATTATAAAAAAATAAAAAATAATACATGTATATATGCTATGTATTTGCATTATCCATACTGTGTATGTATATGTCTTTAAATATCAATTAATAAGAGATTCTTTGAAAATATACAACAGTAAGGGAAATTCTAAATCTGGAATAATTTAAGGAAAAGAAAAAGAGAGGCAAGTGAAAAAAAAAAGCTCATTTTACTTAAAAGAAAAAAATCATACTGGCCTGGCAATGGCAAACCAGGTTAAACTCACATATTACCATGTGCAAGGACCTGGGTTTGAACCCCTGATCCCCACCTGTAGGAAAGCACTTCAGCAGTGGTGAAGCAGATCTATAGGTCTCTCTCTCTCTCTCTGTGTGTGTGTGTGTGTGTGTGTGTGTGTGTGTGTGTGTGTGTGTGTGTGTGTCTCCCCTCTCAATTTCTCTCTGTTCTATCAAGTATAATAGAAAGGGGGGAAAGGGGGATGGCTGCCAGGAGCAATGGATTCATAGTGTTGGTACTGAGCTCTTGCAATAAACCTAGTGGAAAAGAAGAGAGATAGAAAGAGAAAAATTATGTAAGTGAGGTAAACTGAATAAATTACTAAATATGTATGATAGAATCCAGTTTCCACATAGATAAAGAAGGCATTTATTTATAATAGTTCAAGGAGATAGCATTTAAATGATAATGAATTTTAAAATACAGCAAATTAATCAGTAGTTAGAAAATATCAAAGGAAGAATTAAATACACTGTTTATTAAATAAACTAAACTCTTCCAGTAAAAAAGATTGCACCTAACTGGCTTTAGAAAGCTATATTCTGGGTTGGGGAGATAACAGTTGTACAAAAAAGCTCTCATGTCTGAGGCTCCTAGCTCCCAGGTTCAATCGCCAATACCATAAGTAAGCCAGAGCTGAGCAGTACTTTGGTCTTTTTTTCTCCCTGTATATATTCTATTATCTATCTATCTATGTATCTATCTATCTATTTATCTATCTATCTATCTATCTATCTATATCTCTCTATCTCTCTCCCTCTGATTGAAGTAAAATAAATACAATATTTAAAAAATAGAAGTTACATTACATTTACTACTACCACTACTACTACTAATGCATATCCCTCTAAAATAATGAAAGTGAAATAACTGACTAAAATCAACTAAAAATGAATTAACTACAAACCTAAGACCTGAAACCAGGACTGAAAAATAGCTCAGTTGGGTACTGCATCTGTTCTGTAATGCATGCAACCTAGATTTGATCCTAGCCTCCACCACACTGAGGGTAGTTTCACTGTTATAGTATCTTTCCCTCTCTCCTTTCTTTCACTCTCTCTCTCCCTCCTTTTCTCTCTCTACCTGAAAAAGTTGACCTGGAGCAGTGACACCTTAATGACAACAACAGGAATAAAAGCATAAAACTCGTAGAAGGGAATATAGGGATAATACCCTTTATAATGGTATTGCCATATACTTTTGGATTTGACAACCAAATTAAAGACAACAAAAGGAATAATTTGAATTGCAACAAATTAAAAAATTCTTCATGTAAAGGAAACTACCAATATAACAGATGTAAAGAGGAGACCTTTGTAAATTATTGATACATATGCAATAATATACATATCCAAAATATACAAGGAATTCAATATCAAAAAAACAGACAACTCAACTAAATATCATCAGAAGACCTGAAGAGACTATCTTTTAAAAGAAAATATGCAAATACTAACAAGTACATGAAAATATGCTCAATATCACAAACCATAAGAAAGGTACAAATCAAAACCATAATCAGCTATCACTTTCTACCTTTTAGAATAGTTATTATGAAAAAGAAAAGTGATAACAAATGTTGTTGAATATGTGGAAAAAGAAATCCCTTATACAGTGTTGGTGGAAATATAAATTTGTATAGCTATGAAAAACATTATAAAGATTTCTCAAAAAGTTACAAATAGAGCTATCATATAATCCAGCAATTCCACTTCTGAGTATTAATCTAGAAGAAACCAAAACACTGCTTAGAAATTATGAATGTACCCCTGTGGTTATTGTAAATTATTTACAATAACCAAAATACAGAAGCCATTTAAGTGGACATCAATAGGTAACTAAATAAAGAAAATCATAAAAAATCATAAGAGAATTAAATATTTTCATTTCAGACAATGTGGATTAAAATGGTTATTATCTTAAGTGAAATAAATCAGAGAGGTAAATGCAGTCTGGTTTCACTTACATATAAAATTATTAAAATTTTATTTAAAATTTAATATTTCCTTTTTATTAGTGATTTAATGATAATTTACAAAATTATGAGATAACAGATGTACAATTCCATACCATTCCCAACAAGCAGAATGTAGAATAAAGAGAGAAAAAAAGACATGCGAGGAACAAACATTTTCAACCCTGATATATTAATTATCTTCCCAATTAACATTATAGAAAAACAACCCAATAGAAATATGGCCAAGATGTAAAACAGGCAACTCGGAGTAAAGCCAAGGAACGGGAAATTTTGAATTAAAATAGCAAGGAGATATTAAACAGGCAAAAATGATAAAGTTTGAGGATGCTACCAGCAATATTGGGGAAAAATACTTCCCTACATGACTCTTGAGAAAATTAATGAAATATTAAAGTGTTTGGGGAAAACAACTTGGAAATAGAATATATATATATATATATATATATATATATATATATTTAAATAAGGACTCCTTGTGTATTTTAACAGAACCAATCATTCCTAGGGACATCAGGCTCAACCTGACACTATTGACTGGCTACGGAAGAAGGGCAAACACTAGAAGAAGAAGAAGAATTCCTAGGGACAAGTGTATATAAATAAAAATACCACAATCTGAGCACCATTAACCACAGGAAATATGATCAAGAGTTTGTTACAAAACTATTCTATCAAAAACAGGAAGCAAAGTGAATGTCTATCCATTGTGGAATAATAATATAGTTTTGATATATCCATACCATAAAACTTATACAGTCAATAAAAAATAAATGCCCACTATAAAATCACTAATAAAAAAATACCTAGTGACTTAAAAGTAAAATATGTCACAGTGTATATAGTACAATTCTTTATGTTTTAATTATTTATTATTGTCATCACTGGGGCTTCACCATTCTAGACTGACTTTCTCATACAGGAAGTGGGGAAAGGGTTAAGACACATAATGCTAAGGCTTCCCCCTATATGGCAACACAGGCACTCTATCTACATGAGTTATCTTGCTGATCCACAATTTTTTTTTCAAGAAAAAGGAATACAAACTAAAGTATGTGTATACATTATATGCCCACATGGTTACCAAAGTCATAGATATGTCTATATTATATATTACTGTATAAACATATAAGTATAGAGATGTCAGTCAGTGTTTAGGGTGCCATTTTGCCAGGCTAGCTTCGAGGCAGGAGACAGATGACCAGGGACACATGGCTGAGTGGAGAAGCAATATTTCTTTATTCACGAGTGAACAGTTCAAAAAACTAATCTAATCTTATCACAACCCAAACCTGTCCTCTTCTCTCTCCTCCAGCCGAAGAGTCCGGAACCCAGGAAGCATGTAGGATAGGGGGCAGGGAGAAGCAAGAAGCGCGAAAAGGCAAGGACTAAACCAAAATCTCCCAGAGGCAGGGGAAGTGAAACCAAACCAATGTAACAGAATGACCATGTAAATAGACTACAACATCAAGCAATGTAACAGAAGGGATCCCTGAAGCAGAACTAGAAGCATACAAACATAGAGAAATACAAATATGCAAGGTCATTGACTTGAGCTTTTAGGGGAGGCAGGAAGTGATAAGAGGAGATGAATGATAAAAGAGAGAAAAAGCAGGTCGAAAATGAAAAGATGTAGGCTAAAAAGAAAGAACTGCAGGTAGAGGATAATGTCACATATTCATATTTCAGTAAGATAGCCTTACGTATCTGAGTAGTAGCAAAAATATATTTAGGACCAGAGAGATATATCACCTGGAAGTGAGGCTCAGGTTGAAGTCCTGAAAGCACATGGGAGTCCTATCACAATTAAAGAAGCCCAATTGCCATAGTGTTTCCCTCTTATTCTATCTCAGTGAAAAACTCAGTGAACTAGAGCAATGTGACACAGTGCATGAATTAGATTTGGGACTTAATTAACATATGTTTGAGGATGGGGCCCACTGCATTGTCTCTTTCCTGGCCTCTCTTTTCCTTTGCACTCAGTAGTGCCTGCTCCACTCCCCAGGACCCATCATGCTGCCTCTCACAGGAGACTGAACATATATGTAGCCAAACACTGGTAACTAACTTAGGGACTCATAGGTCTGACTTAGTCTTTATCTCTGTCCTATTGTATATCTTGCTGTACCTAAATAATACCATTCCGTTCCACTGTACTGCTATGTAATCAATCTCTTGATTTCTTAAATCCACAACAAGCCACACCTGAAGTCTTTTTATTTTTTAATTACAGTAGAGCAAGACCCCAATACCACCAGGGAAAAATCCATATATATATATATATATATATTTAAAGTAAGGGGGTTGTGGAGGTGTTGCATCTGGTTGAATGCACATGCTACAATGTGCAAGGTTCCCCCCTGGTACCCACCTACAGGGAAAAGCTTCATAGATGGTGAGGTAATGCTGCAGGTGTCTCTCTTCCTCTCTACCACCCCTTCCTCTAAATTTCTGTCTCATTCAATAAGTAAATTAATGAAATATAATTGAAAAAAATCAAGCAAGAAGAATCAGGAGCATTTAATACTAATTAAGTTTCTTTACTTGCAACGAGTCCCATCTTCATTTCCTTTAAGAATATATACACAAAATAGAGGGCGGAGCCAAGATGGTGACTTGGAAGCAGCTGCTGGTGTGAGCTCCAACAATAACTGCTGGAAAGGGTAGGGATACATGACCATCAGCAGGACAATGAATAAGGGGTCCTAAAGGAGACACCAAGGAAGTGACTATAGCACAATCTGGGTTAGAAAACAGAGGAAAAAGAAAGGAAATTTTCTGATTATTTCCGAAGTGCACCCCTCACCGCTCCCCTTATAACCAGACCCCAGGGCCTGGAGAGGTGCCGCTAGCAGGCTCCCCAATGATCTTTTTTCTTTACCAAGATTCCTGGCTCATCAGGATGTCATTCCAACCCTTTTCCTTTATGAGAGCCAATCTGGAGCCCTCCAAGCTGCAGACTGACAGGGTTTTTTTTTTACTCTGTTCTATTTTATTATTACTATTATATATATGTGTGTCCCTTCCCCCCCCTTCAAGTTGACCAAAATTAAGTCTTAGTGTATTTTCCATTGGTACATTGGGAGAGAAACTTGAACCTACCTCCTCTATCCACTCTCCCCCTTCTCCCTCTTCCTAGCTAATTAAAAAAAAAAAATTCCTTTTACTGTTCTTTTTTTTTCTTTTCTTTTTTCTTTCTTTTTTTCTCACTCATCTTCCTTTCTACCTTCCTCCTTCTTCGGCTTTCTGAATTCACTGATAATCGTTTGTGAATTATTTTCGGGAAGAAATCTGATTCAGAGTGGACTCTCTTTGTGTGTGTCTCTTCTCTACTTCCCTTTCTCCTCTTGCAACCCCTAGAATTTACAGTGAACAGTAGATTTGCATAACTGTCTATTCCTGCTATCCCTATTTTTCTTACACTTTCTTTTTCATTTGGATTTGGTTGCTATTTTTTCATGGACTGGAGGCATTGTTTGGCTAACTGGTACTGGTTAAACTGCTTCAAGCCTTACTTCAGTTACTATTGTAATTTCTGAGGTTGGTGATTGCATTTGTCATAAAGGTATTTAGTATAGTGTGGCATGTACTCAAAATACAACAACTGAAGAACAATAGAACATAAAAATAAAAACAAATAAATAAAAAATGGTTAAACCAAGAGCAAATAAAACTGGTACTACAATGAATGAAGACAAGAGCACAGAAGAAACTAAAAATCAGTCAGAGGTAACCATAGATAAGAAAACTATGCAAGCAATAAAAAATTTAATAATCACAGAAAAGAAGACAACTTTGGAGTAAAGGGCTAGCAGAATTAAGGAAACAACAGATGAGACCCTCAAGGAAAATACTAGCTACCTTAAGGTAATTAGAGAACTGAAAGCTGAAATAGCTGAACTGAAGAAAGAAGCTGAGGGAAGGGAAAGCAGACTAACAGAAGCAGAAAACAGAATTAGCCAGACTGAGAATGAGCTAGAGAAAACTAAGAAAGAGGTAAAAGAGCTCAAAAAGAGATTGAGAGACACTGAAAACAACAACAGAGACATATGGGATGATCTCAAAAGAAGTAACATTCATATAATTGGCCTGCCAGAGGAAGAAAGAGAGGAAGGGGAAGTAAACATTCTAGAGGAAATTATAGAAGAAAACTTCCTAGACCTGAAAAACAGAAAGGACATTAAGATTCAAGAGGCCCAGAGAATCCCAAACAGAATCAATCCAGACCTGAAGACACCAAGACACATCATAGTTACAATGGAAAGAAGGATAAAGAAAGGATCCTAAAGGCTGCAAGAGAGAAACAAGAAGTCACATACAGGGGAAATTCCATAAGTCTATCAGCGGACTTCACCATTCAAACTCTAAAAGCCAGAAGAGAATGGCAAGATATCTATTGAGTCCTGAACGAAAAAGAGTTTCAACCAAGGATAATATATCCTGCTAGACTTCCATTCAAACTATATGGAGGGATCAAAACCTTCTTAGACAAACAACAGTTAAAGGAGGCAACTATCACCAAGCCTGCCATGAAAGAGGTTCTAAAAGACCTCTTATAAACAAAAACATCACTATAATACTTACAATATATCAGAGCAAATAAAAAAATGTTGAATAATGGCACTACAATACATTAAATCCATAATATCAATAAATGTCAATGGCTTAAACTCACCCATCAAAAGACACAGAGTGGGAGGATGGATCAGAAAATACAACCTAACCATATGCTGCTTGCAAGAATCCCACCTGACCCAACAAGACAAACACAGACTTAAAGTGAAAGGATAGAAAACTATCATACAAGCTAATGGACCACAAAAAAAGGCAGGAACAGTCATTCTTATCTCTGACACAATAGACTTTAAATTAAATAAAGTAATAAAAGATAGGCAAGGCCATTACATAATGATGAGAGGATCAATCAGACAAGAAGATTTAACAATTATTAACATCTATGCACCCAGTGAGGGACCATCTAAATACATCCAACACCTACTGAAAGAACTACAAAAATACATCAATAGTAATATAATAATAGTGGGAGACTTTAACACCCCACTCTCACACTTAGACAGATCACTAAAGCAGAGAATCAACAAAGAAACAAGAAAATTAAATGAAGAGATGGACAGACTAGACCTCCTGGACACTTTCAGAGTTCTTCACTCACAAAAACTGAAATACACATTCTTTTCAAATCCACACAACACATACTCAAGAATAGACTACATGTTAGGCCACAAAGATAGCATCAACAAATTTAAGAGCATTGAAATCATCCCAAGTACCTTCTCAGACCACAGTGAAGTAAAGCTAACATTTAACAACAGATAATTACTAAAAGACACAGAATTTGGAGACTGAAAAACATACTGCTTAAGAGCCACTGGGTCAGAAAGACACTCAAGCAAGAAATTCAACTGTTCCTGGAAACATATGAAAACAAAGACACAAGCTATCAAAATATTTGGGACACAGCTAAAGCAGTATTGAGAGAGAAACTCATAGTCATATAATTGTCAGGTTGCACGTCATGGGAGAAGAGACCAGGAACTCATGGCAGAGTGGGAACACAAACCGTTATTCACGCAGACGCCCCAGAGTTGGATGTGAGCACAGTGGTTTAGGCCACATGGGGCTAGCAAAATGGCCGCCTCCCACTATGCCCACCAGCCCTTCTCCAGGTCAGGGCACAGAAGAGAAAAAAGAGCAAAACCAGAGTATCAGGAGGATTTATAGGGTAAAGACAGAAGTGGCAAGTTGGGAATGGGTAGAAAAGGGGGTGGAGAGAGATAAAAGGCATGCTGGGAAGGTGGAAGTGTTGTTATCAACTATTGTGATGGTTTTAACTGAATTAGGAATACCCTGAGGGGATAATGTCTTGGGAATATTTCAGGCAAAACAATGAATATATAATCAGCGCAGGGGGGCTGGCTTTAAGGCCCAACATACAATCACATATTAAACAATAAGAAAAAGCTCAAATAAACAACCTTACTGCACACCTTAAGGAATTACAGGAAGGGGAACAAAGGAACCCTAAAGCAACCAGAAGGACAGAAATCACTAAAATTAGAACAGAAATAAACAACATCAAAAATAAGAGAACCACACAAAAGATCAGTGAAACCAAATGTTGGTTCCTGAAAAATTAAACAAAATTGACATACTCCAGCGAGACTCACTAAAAAAAAAAGGGAGAAGACTCAAATTAATAGAATTGTAAACGATAGAGGAGATATCACAACTGACACCACAGAAATCCAGAAAATCATGCGAGACTTCTAAGAAGAACTATACACCACCAAGCTAGAAAATCTGGAAGAAATGGAAGAATTCCTAGAAGCATATGCCCTTCCAAAACTGAACCAAGAAGAACTACAAAACTTAAATGCACCAATCACAGACAAAGAAATCGAAACTGTTATTAAGAGTCTCCCCAAAAGTCCTGGACCAGATGGCTTCACAAAAGAATTCTACAAAACATTCAGGAAACAGTTAATACCCATACTCCTAAAGCTTTTCCATAAGATAGAAGAAACAGGGACACTCCCTTCCACCTTCTATGAAGCCAACATCACTCTGATACCAAAAGTAGATAGACACAACAAAAAAGGAAAACTACAGACCAATATCTCTGATGAACATAGATGCCAAAATATTAAACAAGACCTTGGCCAACCGGATACAGCAGCATATCAAAAAGATTGTTCATCACAACCAAGTGGGATTCATCCCAGGAATGCAAGGCTGGTTCAACATCCATAAGTCTAGCAATGTCATTCACCACATCAATAAAAGCAAAAAAAAAAAAAAAAACCACATGATTATCTCAATAGACGCAGAGAAAGCCTTTGACAAGATCCAACACCCATTCATGCTCAAAACTCTACAAAAATTGGGAATAGATGGGAAATTCCTCAAGATAGTGGAGTCTATATATAGCAAACGAACAGCCAACATCATACTCAATGGACAGAAATTGAAAGCATTTCCCCTCAGATCAGGGACTAGACAGGGCTGCCCACTATCACCATTACTCTTCAACATAGTATTGGAAGTTCTTGCCGTAGCAATCAGGCAACAGAAAGAAATCAAAGGAATACAGATTGGAAGAGAAGAAGTCGAACTCTCACTATTTGCAGATGACATGATAGTATACATAGAAAAACATAAAGCATCCAGTAGAAAACTACTGGAAGTTATTAGGCAATATAGCAAGGTGTCAGGCTACAAAATTAATGTACAAAAATCAGTGGAATTTCTCTATGCAAACAATAAATCTGAAGAAGAAGACATCCAGAAACCATTCTCATTCACTGTTGCAACAAAATCAATAAAATACCTAGAAGTAAAGCTGACCAAAGAAGTGAAAGACTTGTATACTGAAAACTGAGTCACTCTTCAAGGAAATAGAAACTGATACCAAGAAATGGAAAGATATCCCATGCTCATGGATTGGAAGAATAAATATCATAAAAATGAATATTTTCCCCAGAGTCATATACAAATTTAACACAATACCCATCAAAGTTCTACCAAGATTCTTTAAGAGAATAGAACAAAAACTACAGTCATTTATCTGGAACCAGAAAACACCTAGAATTGCCAAAACCACCTTGAGGAAAAGAAACAGAAACAAAGGCATCACACTCCCAGATCTCAAACTATATTATAATGCCATCATCATCAAAACAGTCTGGTACTGGAACAAAAATAGGCACACAGACCAGTGGAACAGAATTGAAAGCTCAGATCTAAACCCCCACACCTATGGACATCTAATCTTTGATAAGGGGGCCCAAAGTATTAAATGGAAGAAAGAGGCTCTCTTCAATAAATGGTGCTGGGAAAACTGGGTTGTAACATGCAGAAGAATGAAATTGTACCACCTTATCTCACCAGAAACAAAGATCAACTCCAAATGGGTCAAAGACCTGGATGTCAGACTGGAAACTATCAAATAGTTAGAGGAAAACATTGGTAAAACACTTTCCCACCTACACCTCAAGGACATCTTTGATGAAACAAACCCAATAGCAAGGAAAACTAAAGCAGAAACAAACCAATGGGACTACATCTAATTGAAAAGCTTCTGCACAGTCAAAGAAACTATCACACAAAGAGACCCCTCACAGAATGGAAGAAAATCTTCACATGCCATACATCAGACAAGAAACTAATCACCAAAATATACAGAGAACTCAGCAAACTTACACCAAAAAAGCAAATGACCCCATCCAAAAATAGGCAGTGGATACGAACAAAACATTCACTTCAGAGGAGATCCAAAGGCTAACAAACATATGAAAAACTGTTCCAGGTCGCTGATTGTCAGAGAGATGCAAATAAAGACAACACTGAGATACCACCTCACTCCTGTGAGAATGGCATACATCAAAAAGGACAGCAGCAACAAATGTTGGAGAGGCTGTGGGGACAGAGGAACCCTTCTACACTGCTGGTGGGAATGTCAATTGGTCCAGCCTCTGTGGAGAGCAGTCTGGAGAACTCTCACAAGGCTAGACATAGACCTTCCATATGACCCAGTAATTCCTCTCCTGGGGATATACCCCAAGTATTCCATAATGCCCAACCAAAAAGATGTGTGTACATCTATGTTCATAGCAGCACAATTCATAATAGCTAAAACCTGGAAGGAACCCAGGTTCCCAACAGCAGATGAGTGGCTGAGAAAGCTGTGGTACATATACACAATGGAATACTATACAGCTATTAAGAACAATGAACCCACCTTATCTGACCCATCTTGGACAGAGCTAGAAGGAATTATGTTAAGTCAGCTAAGTCAAAAAGATAAAGATGAGTATGGGATGTCCCCACTCATCAAAAGAAGTTGAGAAAGAAGAACAGAAAGGGAAACTAGAGCAGGATCTGATCAAATCGAGAGCAGGACACTAATGTAAAAACCCTGTGGTGAAGGGGAGGGTGGCCATTGGGCTTCCCGGCATGGCAGGGGGTGAGGGGCGTGGGTGGGTGGTTGGGATGGGACACAGTCTTTTCGTGGTGGGAGTGGTGTTTATGTACAATCCTATTAAAGTGTAAACATATAAACCACTATTTAATTAATATTAGAGGTGAAAAACTTCTTAAAGCATAGACTGAGTCTTTTTAATACATAGGCTGTCATTGATATGTTGTCTCTCCCAAAAGCCTAGACCAGGAAGAACAGAAGCAACTGGTAGCACAGATATACAAGATGCTGCGTATCATACCCCAAACCCTATCAAAGGGACTTTCCAAAGTTAACCCTATCAACAAATAATGTGACGATAACAATAATTATCCATTGTCTTCTAGAACCCTAAGACAACAGGAACCTCACATTTCCACTATAGAGACTATATTTCCCCCAGTTCTGGAACCTTAGGGTGGGGCCCACTTTTCTGCATGCTGCTCTCAATTCAAATCAAATAATATTGCATCCGCGGATCACAACCTAATCAACGCAACAAGTGCCACCCCAGCATGCTTCACTTCACACTGTGACCAGAGACTTCAGGTGTCGAATGACAACCCTTCAGCTTCATCACTCGGGTGAGACCTTTCCTTTCATAGTATTCTCTAATTCCATTCCAGGTGTTCCACTCCCCAATAAAGTCCCCAAACCTAGGTATAGTCCAGGTCCCCTGAGATAGAGCATAGGTTCACCCGTGCCCATAAACTAGGGGAAAAATATATACCTGAAAGCAGAAGTACACAAGAGCATGCAGGGAATACCCCCCAACACTTCATCTGCACTATTCCAGTCTTTAGGTCCATGATTGTTCAACAATTTGTTTGGCTTTGTATAGTAACTCTCTTTTCAGCCACCAGGTTCCAGATGCCAGCAAGATGCTGACCAGACTTCCCTGGAGAGACGACCCCATCAATGTGTACCGGAGCTCCACTTCCTCAGAGCCCCAGCCTACTAGGGAAAGAGAGAAGCAGACTGGGAGTATGGATCAACCAGTCAATGCCCATGTTCAGTGGGGAAGCAATTACAGAAGCCAGACCTTCCACCCTCCGCAACCCACAACGACCCTGGATCCATACTCCCAGAGAGATAGAGAATGGGAAGGCTACCAGGGGAGGGGATAGGATATGGAGATCGGGTTATGGGAATTGTGCGGAATTGTACCCCTCTTATTCTATGGTTTTGTTAATGTCTCCTTTCTTAAATTAAAACAAACAAACAAACAAAAACAAGGGCAACAAAAGGGAAAATAAATAAATAAAAAGAAAGTTGATTTATAAATAAATAAAAGAATATATACACACAGGTTCCTGTGAAAACTTTTTAAATTCTATGGTGCCCCAGATGACATATTACAATGAATTCTGTAGAATTCATTCAACAGGAAGTTTGGTTTCTATCTAGGAAAGTCAAAGCTATCTCTTTCATCTGCAACAGTGAGAATAACAACAGGTTGACTCATTCTATACCTCCCTGATGTGAAAAAAACTAAAAGTGAGGGAAGGGTCAGCTACCTTACATAAATCCATGGAAATTTTTTGCATTGAGAATTTTTTACATTCTAAATGTGTCCTATCTCCTAGAGTTGTACAATAAAGTGGGCCTACCCAAGACTTTTCCTATTTTCAAACAATTGATAGGAGACCTCATGCCCAGAAACAAATATTCCCACATAAATACTGATGGAAGAAGTAAGGAGTGAAAAGTTAGAAGTGGAACAGAGTTCTACAGCAGCAGGTAAGGTGAGATGAAGAACCTGAGAGAGAGAAGGTTAGACAAGCATGTAAGACACATGCTATGACAAGAGTTTTGTAAATCAGAAATTCACTATGTAGCATCTGTTGAGAACACAAAACTTAAACAGCCTCAGTTAGTAGTAAATCAGGGCTTTGTCTTCATTCAACATTTAGTTCTCACATTCAAAGTCAGAAACTGAGACTGAGAATAAGTAAAGCAATTTTTTCCAGTTGACTGTTGACCAGTTTCCTATATGACCTGGGTTAAACATTTAATCATCTCCCCATACCTATTGTCATCTAATTATTTTTAGTATCTCAAACTGGGGCTGTCTATGTATGTTTTTATTTTTTAGTAATAGCTTGTTACAAGATCATAAGATTACAATATATAGTTCCAAATCATACCAACCACCAAAGTTCTGTATTCCCACCCTCCCAGCTCACAAAGATAACCACCACAGTTCTCATAAGTATTACAGTTTGCTTTTTCTTTTTTTGGCAACTTCATGTAAATCAGATCTCTAAGATTCCACATATGAAACCATCTGGTAGTTGTCCTTCTTCTCTTTACTTATTTTGCTAAGCACAGTCATATCCAGTTCCATCCATTTTGTCTAAATGGACAAATATCATATTTTTTCATTGCAGAGTAGTATTCTATGAAATATATATCCCACAACTCCTTTAGCCAGTCATCTGTTGATGGGCATTCAGATTGCTTTCACTCTTTGACTATTGTGAATAATGCAGCTATGAACATAGGAGTACATATGTACCTTCAAATTAGTACTTTCTTGTCCATTAGATAAATGCCTAAGAGTGGTTTTGCTGGATCATAAGGTACTTCCATTTTTATTTGTTTAAGGACTCTCCATATTGTCTTCCAAATAGGCTGCACTATTTTTCATTCCCACCAGCAGTGGAGCAGAATTGCCTTTTCTCCACAGCCTCTCCAACTCCTGTTCTTTCCTTGTTTGTCAATGTAAGTCATTCTCTCAGGTGTGAGATGGTATCTCAGCATAGTTTAAATTTGCATTTCTCTAATTATAAGTGAAGTAGAACACTTCTCCATGTGTCTGTGGTTCATGGTTATCTCTTATTTTGACAACTGACTGTTTAGTTCTTTGGCCCACTTTTTTATTGGGCTACTTTTGCTTCTTTTGTAGATCTATATACAAGAGTCTTTTTCAAGTTGCCCTTGGTTCACCAACATTGAACTGTATCACTCTGTTTTTCTATCCCCTTTCCAGTGTCTGTTTTTTTCTGTTGTTTTTGTGTACCTGGTTCTATTCTAATACTTATAATCACATCAAAAGTTGGCATTCCTTTTCCTCTTCTTTTCATGCGGTACTCCTTTCAATAATTCTTTTAATGCAGGTTTGATAGTGGCAAATTCCTTCAGTTTCTGAATGCTTGCAAAGATCATTATTTCTCCCTCATATATGAAAGATAATTTAGCAGGATACAGAATTCATGGCTGGCAATTATTATCTTTTAATACTTTGAATATGACATTATACTCTCTCCTTGCCTCTAGGGTTTATAATGAGAAATCTGATGTTTATGCCTTTCTATGTGAGTTTCTTCCTTTCCCTGGTAACCTACAGTAAATTTTCCTTGTCCCTGTTTTTGGATAGTTTTACAATGGTGTGTGTCATGTTTTATTAAAAATTTTATGTGTGCATTCACTTTTTTAGATTTCTATATTTTGAACATTGCTCAGGTATGGAAAATTCTCTGCTAAATTTCTTTGAATATGTTCTCTACTCCTCTTTCATAATCTTCTTCCTCAGGTACCCAAATAACTCTGATATTCATCTTTGTGATGGAGTCCACTATTTTATTAAGAAGTGCTTCATTTTTTCTAAACCTTTGATCTCCAAGAGTTTTAAATTCAGAGTGTAGTGGTTGTGTCTTCTAGTGTTGATAATCTCTCCTCTACCTTGTTAAGTCTACTTCTGAGGCTTTTTACCTCAACCTGAACTGCCTTCAAAGTGTCCCTTATGGCCTGAAGTTCTGCTTGGAGTTGTTTTTTCTTTTTCTTTTTCTTTTTTTTTTTTCTGTACTTTTTAATGCTGTGGTAAAATTAGCACTGAGTTCTTGAATCTTAACTTTAGTTTCTTGAATTGATTTCATAATGAGTTTTCTGAACTCTATCTCTGTCATTTTGCTCTAGATATATATCTGTCTGATCATTTGGGGTTTCTGTCATTGCTGTCTGTATATTTCTCCATTTCCTTATTTAGTGTGGATTTCACTGTTGTGTCAACAGGAGGTTCTGCAGCTAAAGTGTTTGATTTCCTTGTTTATATATCTTGGTGGGGGAGAGGATATTTCAACCTGAATCACCAGGGCCAGTTCTGTGACTTTGACATCAATATGGGGTCTCCCTGCTGCTGTTAATAGTCTTTTTGTTGCCAAAATTCAGACCCAGAAGTGGTGAACTTCACTGCCAAACTCCCAGTCTGGTGCCAACCATCCATGAGTACAGCCTTTTCCTCCTGGGAATTGCTCCGTAGCCCTGTTTCTGTCCATGAGCCACACATGTTTGCACTTGCCTGTAGTTTGGTGAATTTTTGAAGAGATATTTGTTTTATTTTGTTGAATTTTTAGGTGATTTTTGTTTATTTTCCTAGTTGGTAGGGAGAGAAAAATGTGGCTTCTGCTACTCCATAGCTAAGTATCCAGAAGTTTCCCAGTCATTTAATTTTTGACAAAAGGAGACAAACTACTAAATAGAGAAAGATGAGTCTCTTCAACAAATGGTGTTGGGAAAATTGGATTGAAATGTGCAAAGGAATGAAACTGAACCACTACATTTTACAACACACAAAAGTAAACTCCAAACAGATCAAGGACTTGTGTGTTAAACTAGAAACTATTAAATACTTAGAGGAAACATTGGCAGTAATCTTTTTCATCTAAATTTTATAGGCACCTTCTAATTGCAAGGAAGGCAAAAACAAAAATAAACTAATGCTACTACATAAAATTTAAGATATTCTGCACAGTAAAAGCAACCAACACATAAACAGACTCCTTAAGAAATGGAAGAAATGTAGACATATAAATCAGTAGTTAATTAATATGAGAGGGGGAAATCAATTGTATGTCTCAAAGGTTCTCAAAAGACAAACTGAATCTTTTTAATAGATAGGCAACGTATTTGATATGCGGACTCTCTCAAAAGCCTAGAACAAGTAGATTAGAAGCTTCCAATAGCACAGCTATATACAAGATACTGGGTACTGTACAGCAAACCATAACAAAGGGACTTTTCAAAGTTAACCCAATTAACAAATAATGTGATGATAATATTAACTATTGATTGTCTTTTTGAAGCCTAAGACAGCAGGAACCTCACATCTTCACTATAGAGCCCCTACTTCCCCCAGTCCTGGCACCCATGGATAGGGCTCACTTTCCCGTATGCTTCTCCCAATCCATACCAAATAATATTGCATCCGTCGATCACAACCTAACCAAAGCAACGATTGCCATCTCAACATGCTTCACCTCAGAGTGTATCCAGAGACTTCACGTGTGGAATGACAACCCTTCAGCTTCATTACTCGGGTGAGACCTTTCCTTTTATAGTACACTCTAATTTCATCTCAGGTGGTTCACTTTCTAACAAAGTCCCATAACCTAGACATACACCAGTTTCTGTGAGAGAGAGCGTATGCGCACACGTATCCATAAACTACTGCAAAATATATACCTGAAAGCAGGATTACACTAGAGTTTGCAGTGAGTACCTCCCCAACACTTCCTCTCCACTATTCCAATCTTGGGATCCATGTTTGCTCAACAAATTGTTTGGCTTTGTATGTTAACTCTCTTTTCAATCACCAGGTTCCAGATGCCACCAGGATGCTGGCTAGGCTTCCCTGGATTGAAGACCCCACCAATGTGTCCTGGAGCTCAGCTTCCCCAGAGACACACCTTACTAGGGAAAGAGAGAGGCAGACTGGGAGTATGGACCGACCAGTCAACGCCCATGTTCAGCGGGGAAGCAATTACAGAAGCCAGACCCTCTACCTTCTGCAACCCTCAACGACCCTGGGTCCATGCTCCCAGAGGGCTAGAGAATGGGAAGGCTATCATGGGAGAGGGTGGGTTATGGGGATTGGGTGGTGGGAATTGTGTGGAGTTGTACCCCTCCTACCTTATGCTTTTGTTCACTAATCCTTTCTTAAATTAAAAATTTAAATAAAAAAAAAAAAGAAATGGAAGAAGATTTTTTACATGCCACATATCAGACAAAAGACTAATAACAAAAATATATAAACAGCTCACCAAACTCAGCAACAAAAAATAATTGACCCATCCAACAGTGGGGCGAGGATATGGACAGAGTATTCACCAAAGAAGAGATCCAAAATACCAACAGACATATGAAAAATTTTCTCAATCACTGATTGTCAAAGAAATTCAAATAAAGACAACAGTGAGATACCACTTCACTCTTGTAAGACTGTCATACATCAGAAAAGAAAGTAACAAGAAATACTAGAGAGGTTTCTGAGGGAAGAGAACCCTCCTGCATTGCTGGTGGGAATGTCAATTAGTCCAGCCCCTGTGGAGAGCAGTCTAGAGAACTCTCAGAAGGCTAGAAGTGGACCTGATCTATGAGTCTGCAATTGCACTTCTTGGGATGTATCCTAAGGAACCAAACACATTCATCCAAAGAGATCTGTGTATACCTATGTTTATATGTTTATAGATCCACAATTTGTAATAGCCAAAACCTGGAAGCAACCTAGGTGGCCAACAACAGATGAGTGGCTGAGAAAGTTGTGATTATGTATATACGATGGAATCCTACTCAGCTACTAAGAATGATGAAGTCACCTTCTTTACCTCATCTTGGATGAAGCTTAAAGGAATCATGTTAAGTGATATAAGCCAGAAAGAGAAGGGTGAATATGGGATGATCTCATTCACAGACAGAAGCTGAGGAATAAGAACAGAAGCAAAAACACAAAGTAGAATTTGGACTGGTTTGATGTATTGCACCAAAGTATAGGACTCTGGGAAGCAGTGGGGGAGGGAAGGACCTTATAGGTCATGATACATGATGGTGAAGGAGAACCTAGACTAGGGGTGAGAATGTTTTGCAGAAACTTGAGAAATTTATATATCCATCAATAACTATGTTTTTTGTAAATCATTAATCCCCACAATAAAATATTTTTTCAAAGAATCAAGAAAATTAAAAATAAAAAAACAAACTCTAATATCCATTCTACTTCTAGTACACTTACTAAGAAAATGCTTTAGTTGATATTTCATAATATAACCAATTTATGTTCCCAGATAATCTTTACCTATTGAAACTCTGTATATATAAACTTAAAATCAAATAAACACATTTATCTAATAAAAAAGAATTTCAATCATTATCACTTTGAAAGTTCTTTTGTTTTTTAGTAACCTATTCAATGGTTTAGGCATCCAATCAGATCCAAATATTTTCCTCTTCTAAGTGCAACCACAGTCTATAATTATAGCTTACCACAAGCCACCCAATTATCCAGTGTTATTTGATTATATTGTAGAGAGAATTCAATGACTGTGGTCTGATGTCTACCCTCATTCATAAAACCTGAAAGCTTTCAAATACAGTTGGGAACCAGTGCTACACCATAACTTGATTTTTAAATTAAAAATATATATATACATTCTGCCTTTGGCAGCATCACTCTAATCGTCCTTATCTAACATGAATTCTTTCACGAATACACCGTGTCATATACCAAGAGTAAAACCCTGACTTAGGGACTTTCAAGAGTGTTCATGTTCAACATAGTTTCCACAGTGAACCCTCTCCTGGAATTTAATTGCTAAGCTCTATATAAGCCCACAGCTGACACACATAACAAGACTAGACTCTCATCAGAGCAGAACATCCTGTGGCCTAAGCAAGCAGACATGTCACCTTCAGTGAAACTGAGACCATCAGACCGAGCACTTCTCCTATCAAGGGGTTTAGAGGTAGACTCATGAGTCTGTGTTGACAGCAAGACTTGCACATCAGCCAAGAATCTGACCTCAAAGAAGGAGAACTCAAGCAGAAGCCAAGAGTTATTTACAGCCTTCCAGCATTCTTAAGGCAGCCTGGCAAGGACTGCTAGTAGAGTAATAGACATTTTCATTTGCTTCTGATTCTGACCACCAGCAAATGAGTCACATAGCTACAGCCAAAATTGCCTGATCATATTTCCCCCTTGACACAAGTTAATCACAACAGTGACAGCAGAAGGGGCCAAGAGAGGGAATGACTCAAATATCTGATTGCCAAGGGGAATGTGGAAAGGGGCATAATAAACAAACTGAACCCGTTGATGGTTAAGTCTGTCTCTAATGCAACAATAAACTAGTGTTTTGTCATTACAACTTCCATCTTGTTGAGGATGGTCTAGTTTAACTGCTAAAAAGAAATTGTTGGCTAAAACCATCTAAAAAGAAACCATCAGCAGAAATGTCTTGGCCACTGTGGTGGTTAAGCTTATTATTGTGGATTCAAAGGAGGCAGAAATGAACAAAGTTTTGTTTACAACTGTTAGCACGAAATCCATTGTCAAAGATCATCAGCTTTTATTCCTCTAAGAAAATCACTTTATTTCAAATCTTCTTTCTTGTTAACTAATTGCTATAAAAATTGTCTTGAAAGGCTTCTTATTTTGGAGACTTTCATTTATTTAACATATGTTGACATTATTTAGACTTTAAATTTTGAAAAGTAGAATCAGCAATTTGCTACCATGAAGAAAACAATTAAAAAAATTTAAGTGTCATGATTTCCAAAGAAACATGTTACAAATTTCAAGTAGTAGTAATACTCTTTTTTTTTGCGGGGGGGGAGGATTATCAAGTGTTGTTTCATAAATGTATTTAGGAACCACAGGGTTTTTCAGTTGGTCAGGACATTTTCCTATTTAAACATTGATTTAGAAACCTTGCCAAGTAAACCAGGAAATCAAGAGTGCAAAATTATGCAGCACATAAAGAAAGCAGCTGCATTCTCCAAGCCTAGTAATTTAACCAGTCATTTCTTTAAACAAAAAAGAAGAGGGGGAAAGAGGCAAATCTAGCAGCACTAATCTCATTTCATTACACTAGCAAACCAAAATATCAGTCATCAAACATATTTGATGGAAAACATTTGTCTATTGTGTTCATGTTCTTAAAAGTGAAACCTACAATACAGTATAGGAATTTAATATCAAATTACATTTGAAGTACCATTTCAGTAATTAAGTGAGAAAATGATTTGAAGCAGATGCCTTCTGGTTTAAAAGTATACCCGACACAAAAATTCTTTGTCATTATGAAGGACCAAGAGTGTCAAGTGATTCAAATATCTCACACATATGCACACATAAAGGTCAAAGCAGTTGTACACCATGACAATGAAAAACAATACATAAGATACACATTATTAAACATTAAAAAATAATCAAGGCAATCCTCAATGAACTTAACAAACAGTAAAAAAAATGAAATCAAGAGTGATCCTTGCCTAAAAAAATTAATTTAATGAATTTATTTTTCATGCTGTTCTAGGACAGGTACTAGTCCCACATTTAAGATAAAATTTACACAGATGAAATATTTTGTGGATGTTTTTAGTTTCCTAATGAAACTCAAAAAGGATGTATCAAAAATCTTGCTTGAAAAGAAAATGTTAGGAATCATCCCCTCTAACTCATTTCTTCATTAAGATCTTTTCAAATGAAAGACACTTGCAAAAAATAAGTAAGTGAGTTTGACTCTAAATTTTTGAACATCATTGAATGGGAGAAAAATAAATCATGACAATATTTTTGTATAAGTCACTTATCCAAAATCTGACCAGGCTACTGAAGTCTTGAAGAGGAAGCAGCAACTTATAGCTGATAGCTCTATAATTTAAATGATTTTCAAAAAATGATTTATGATATAGAACATAGAATTTTCTGTATGCTCTTTTCATCTCTTTTGAATCCAGGGATGTGCTAGAATAGCTAATGCTTGGTATCAGAGCAAATAAAAAATGTTGAATAATGGCACTACAATACATTAAATCCATAATATCAATAAATGTCAATGGCTTAATCTCACCCATTAAAAGGCACAGAATGGGAGGATGGATCAGAAAACACAACCCAACTATATGCTGCTTGCAAGAATCCCACCTGACCCAACAAGACAAACACAGACCTAAAGTAAAAGGATAGAAAACTATCATGCAGGCTAATGGACCACAAAAAAGGGCAGGAATAGCCATTCTCATCTCTGACACCATAGACATTAAATGATATGAAGTAATAAAAGCTAGGTAAGGCCATTACATATGATTAGAGAATCAATCAATCAATTATTAACATCTATGCACCCAGTGAGGGCCCTTCTAAATATATCAATATATATAAATATATCAACTACTGAAAGAACTACAAAAATACATCAGTAGTAGTACAGTAATAGTTGGATACTTCAACATGCCACTCTCACACTTAGATCAACAGAGCAGAGAATCAAAAAAGAAACAAGAGAATTAAATGAAGAGATGGACAGACTAGACCTCCTGGACATTTTCAGAGTTCTTCACCCCCCAAAAAACTGGAATACACATTCTTTTCAAATCCACACAGCACATCCTCAAGGATAGACCACATGTTAGACCACAAAGACAGTATCAACAAATTCAAGAGCATTGAAATCATCCCAAGAATCTTCTCAGACCACCATGCAGTAAAGCTAATATTCAAAGACAAACAGAAAATTAGTAAAAGTCACAGAATTCTGAAACTAAACAACATACTGCTTAAGACCTGCTGAGTCAGAGAGGCACTCAAGCAATAAATTCAAATGTTCCTGGAAACAAATGAAAACAAAGACACAAGTTATCAAAATATTTGGGACACAGCTAAAGCAGTATTAAGAGGGAAACTCATAGCATACAATCACATATTAAAGAACAAGAAAAAGCTCAAATAAATTACCTTTTCTGCACGCCTTAAGGATTTAGAGGAAGAGGAACAAAAGAGCCCTAAAGCAACCAGAAGGACGGAAATCACTAAAATTAGAGCAGAAATAAACAACATTGAAAATAAGAGAACCATACAAAATATCAATGAAGCCAAATGTTGGTTCTTTGAAAAATTAAATAAGACATTGACAAACCCCTAGCCAGACTCACTAAAAAAAAAAAAAAAAAAAAGGGAGAAGACTCAAATAAATGGAGTCTCCTAATTAAAGGCAGAGAGAGACCACCATTTTAGATATACTGAATAAGCCTTGTAATGATTTGTTAGTACTAGCAAATTATGACAGATTCGAGAATTAAGCAATAGAATTTTTAAAATTATTTTTACTAGTGATTTACTGTTGATTTAAAAAGCTATAAAATAACAGCAGTATAATTCCACACCATTCACACAACCAGAATTTTTTTAAATTTTTTTTATTTAAGAAAGGATTAATTAACAAAACCATAGGGTAGGAGGGGTACAACTCCACACAATTCCCACCACCCAATCTCCATATCCCACCCCCTCCCCCGATAGCTTTCCCACTCTCTATCCCTCTGGGAGCATGGACCCAGGGTCATTGAGGGCTGCAGAAGGTAGAAGGTCTGGCTTCTGTAATTGCTTCCCTGCTGAACATGGGCATTGACTGGTCAGTCCATGCTCCCAGTCTGCCTCTCTCTTTCCCTACTAGGATGGGTCTCTGGGGAAGCAGAGCTCCAGGACACATTGGTGGGGTCTTCAATCCAGGGAAGCCTGGCTAGCATCCTGATGGCATCTGGAACCTGGTGACTGAAAAGAGAGTTAACATACAAAGCCAAACAAATTGTTGAGCAATCATGGACCCAAAGCTTGGAATAGTGGAGAGGAAGTGTTAGGGAGGTACTCACTGCAAACTCTAGTGTACTTCTGCTTTCAGGTATATATTTGCAGTAGTTTATGGATACGTGTGAACATAAGCTCTCTCTCACAGAAACTGGTGTATATCTAGGTTTTGGGACTTTGTTAGAAAGTGAACCACCTGAGATGAAACTAGAGTGTACTATAAAAGGAAAGGTCTCACCCGAGTAATGAAGCTGAAGGGTTGTCATTCCACACGTGAAGTCTCTGGACACAGTCTGAGGTGAAGCATTATTGAGGTGGCAATCGTTGCGTTGGTTAGGTTGTTGTCGGTGGATGCAATATTATTTGATATGGATTGGGAGAGGCATACGGGAAAGTGGGCCTTATCCAAGGGTTCCAGGACTAGGGGAAGTAGGGGCTCTATAGTGGAGATGTGAGGTTCCTGCTGTCTTAGGGTTCAAAAAGACAATCGATAGTTAATGTTATCATCACATTATTTGGTAATTGGGTTAACTTTGAAAAGTCCTTTTGTTACGGTTTGCTGTACAGTACCCAGTATCTTGTATATAGCTGTGCTATTGGATGCTTCTAATCTACTTAGTCTAGGCTTTTGAGAGAGTCCGCATATCAAATACACAGCCTATATATTAAAAAGATTCAGTTTGTGTTTTGAAAAACTGAGACATACAATTGATTTTCCCCCTCTCATATTAACTACTGATTTATATGTCCACATTTTGCTAGGAGTGTACATAAACACCATTCCCACCACCAAAAGACTGTGACCCATCCCTCCCACCAACTCCCACCCCCCACTGGCCCAGGAAGCTGCATGTCTATCCCTCACCACAGGGCTTTTACTTTGGTGCCCTACTTACAATTTGGTCAGGTCCTGCTTTTAGTTTCCCTTTCAGATCTTCTTACTCAGCTTCTGTTGATGAGTGGGATCATCCCATACTCATCTTTATCTTTCTGACTTAGCTCTCTTAACATAATTCCTTCTAGCTCTGTCCAAGATGGGTCAGAGAAGGTGGGTTCATTGTTCTTGATAGCTGCATAGTATTCCATTGTGTATATATACCACAGCTTTCTCAGCCACTCATCTGTTGTTGGGCACCTGGGTTCCTTCTAGGTTTTAGCTATTATGAATTGTGCTGCTATGAACATAGGAGTACACACCTCTTTTTGGTTGGGTGTTATGGAGTCCTTGGGGTATAACCCCAGGAGAGGAATTACTGGATCATATGGAAGGTCCATGTCTAGCCTTCTGAGAGTTTTCCAGACTGCTCTCCACAAAGGCTGTACCAATTTACATTCCCATCAGCAATGTAAAAGGGTTCCTCTGTCCCCACATCCTCTCCAGCATTTGTTGCTGCCCACAACCAGAATTCTGTGTCCCCATTCCCTCCATTGGAAACTGCAGTCTTTTTCCCAAGGTCACAGATATGGGTTGGCACATATTTCTATAACTACCTGACTACATTTATATATATTTGCCCTTTTTTTTTTTCCCTATGGTCCTGTCTTCTTTTCTTTTCTTTTTTTTTTTTCTTCAGGGTTATTGCTGGGCTTGGTGCCTGCATCATTAATCCACCCCTTCTGGAGGCCATTTTTCCCCCTTTTGTTGCCCTTGTTGTTGTAGCCTCGTTGTGGCTATTATTATTACCATTGTTGATGTTGTCATTGTTGGATAGGACAGAGAGAAATGGAGAGAGGAGGGGAAGATAGAGAGGGGGAGAGAAAGACAGACACCTGCAGACCAGCTTCACCGCCTGTGAAGCGACTCCCCTGCAGGTGGGGAGCTGGGGGTTCCAACCGGGATCCTTACTACTGTCCTTGTGCTTTGAGCCACGTGCGCTTAACCCACTGTGCCACCTCCCGACCCCCCGACCCCCCGTCTTCTTTTCTAAGTCACACCTACTACTTTTGAGTGATCTTCCTTTATTTTTTCCTCTTTTCTCTCCAGGTCCTAATGGAATTGGAGTTCAGAGCCCTCTGATAATCTTCCCCTAACATTTTTCTCCCTGTGGAAGTATGGACCAAAATTCTTTATGGGGTACAGAAGGTGAGAAGTCTGGCTTCTATAATTGCTTCTCTGCTGATCATAGACATTGGCAGGTCAGTCCAGACCCCCAGCCTATTTCTACTTCTCCCTAGTGGAGTGGGGCTCTAGATAGGTGAGGTTCCAGGGCACATTGGTGAGGTCATCTGCCCAGGGAAGCCAACATGGAATCATGATTGTATCTGCACCTTGGTGGCTGAAAGGCAGTAAACTATAAAGCAGGACAAAATGTGTAATAAATAGGAAACAAAAAGAATACAACAGATGACAATAGGGATTTTAGGGTAAAAAGAAGCTAGAAAATTTATTTTAAGTATGATCAATCCTAAGGACCCCTGACTTTGGATATTTAACATGGAGGCAGAAACTTGTCTCTCACAACTTCACAACTCAGTTGTTCACAGGACTAATTTCTTTTGAGGGCCTCTCAGCTTATATGTGACCATCTTCTAGCATCTTTATATGGCCTTTCTGAATGTGCTGTGTCCTCATCTCCTGTTATGAAGACACTAGTCATATTGGAATGCATAAACTTATATGACCTACAAATTACCTCTTCAAAGACTAATTTCCACACATAATTACATGCAGATGTAGTCAGGGTTAAGACTTCAACACTTGAACAGGGGGGGTGGAGGAGGGGAGAAAGATGGGCACAAACTATTCCATACCAAACTTCTTACTGAGAACATTTAAGAATGTAAGAGAAAAGTTTTGTTGTTTTTTAATCTATGAAAGATTTGAAAAGAAAAATAGTGAAAAGCTAAATGAAGAATCTGAACTATAAGATTATTATTGAGACTGATTTCACCTGAAAACACTTGCCTCATACAGTTGACTTTGACTTTTGGTTCTCAACTCCTTCAGATCACAGAGTACAATGGACATGTCTAAGTTCATGTCTAAAATGAGAATGATGGAATATAACTTTCTTTCTTTCTTTCTTCTTTCACTTGCCACCAGTGTTATCACTGGGGTTCAGTGCCCAAACAACAAATCCACCTCTCCCAGAGGCCATTTTTTCCTTTATCACACCCCCCTCTCTATTTTGTTTTGATAGGATAGATAGAAATTAAGAGAGGAGGGGAAGACAGGGAAAGAGAAAGACAGATACCTGCAGGGGAAGACAGAGAGGAAGAAATAAAGACAGAGAGAACGACAAATACTTCAGCATTAATGAAGTGTACACACTGCAGGCAAGGAGCAGGGGCTCCAACCCAGGTCTTTGCACATGGTAATATGTGTTCTTATCCAGGTGTGCCACCACACTGCTCCTGAATATGTTAATTTTCTACCTCTTCTAAAAGTGAAACCCCAAGGAAATACGTAAAAGAGCATCCCAAAGGACTACAAGAAATGTGTCTAGACCAACCAGTACATATTAAGAGTTTTCTTTAAGACTATCATATCCCAGGAGGTGGCATATTGCATAAGCCACTGAACTCTCAAGCATTACATCCTAAGTTCAATTACCAACATCATATGTGCCAGAGTGATGTTCTGGCTTTCTCTTGCCTTCTCTCTCTCTCTCTCTCCTATAAATAGTTAAATTTAAAGTTTGGCTCCTGTTTCCGAACATTGGGATCAAATAATTAAAGCCTGCTGGACTTGTAATTCCCAATAATTCCTCTCCTAAGGATATATCCTAAAGAGTCAAACACAACCATCCAAAAAATATGTGTGCACCTATGTTCATAGCAGCACAAGTCATAATAGTAAAGCCTGGAAGCAACCCAAGTGCTCATCAGATGAGTGGACGAGAAAGTTGTGGTATATATACACAATGTAATCCTACTCAGCTATTAAGAACAATGAACCCACCTTTTCTGACCCATCTTGGATGGAGCTAGAAGGAATTATGTTAAGTGAGATAAACCTGAAAGAGAAAGATGAGTATGCGATGACCACATTCATAAACAGAAGTTGAGAAAGAAGAACACAAAGGGAAGCATGAAGCAGAATTTGACTGAGTTTGGAGTATTGCACCAAAGTAAAAAACTTGGGGTGGGGGTAGATTTTCAGCTTCCAATACGAGGGGTGGAGGTAGGATGCAGATCCTGGGTGGTGGGAATGATGTTAATATATAATCTTATTAATTTATAGTCTCACAAATAACTATATAATCTATATGGGAAGGGGAAAACAGAATAACTTGAGCTTTTTAATGCATAGACTTCAGTTTAGAGTATATATTCCTTCAATCTAAACACTTAAGTTTTCAAATTAGTTAACACATTTTCAACACTGGGCTTAAATTGGTAATGCATTTTTAACAATAACTTTTTTTGAAATATTAAATCATCTATAATCTTAGACCAGAAGCAACCAGTCTTGTCAGTATCTAAGATAATAGTTACTTGGGAGGGTCAGGCAGTAGGTAGTACAGTGGGCTAAGCACACATAGTGCAAACCACAAGAACCAGAGTAGGAATATGGTTCAAACTCCCTGGTTCAAGCCCCCAGTTCCCCACCTGCAGGGGGTGAAGCAGGTCTGCAAGTGTCGATCATTCTCTCCCCCTCTCTGTCTTCCCTTCCTCTCTTGATTTCTCTCTGTCCTATCCAAAAACAGCAACAACAATAATAATAATAATGGCAACAGTAACAACAAGGGCAACAAAATGGGAAGGGGTGGCCTCCAAGAGTGGTGCATTTATGATGCAGGCACCAAACCCCAGTGATAACCCTGGAGAGAAAAATAAAAATAAAATAATAATAATAGTAATAAGATATAGTTACTTGTAAATACCACCAAATGCCATAAATCATTGTACGTTCTTGTATGGAACCTCTGGAGTTTTGCTCATTTTCATTCATGCTTCTTTTGATCCATATCATCTGATACTACATGTGCTGATATCAACCAAATCAATGCAACCAGTGCCACCTCAACATGTTTTATTTTGGACTGTATACAGCGATACCAGACCTAGGATGTCAACCCTCCAGCTCCAATGCTCAGGTGTAACATTTCCTAGCTCATAGGACCTCTAGGTTCCATTTCAGGTGGCACATTTCCTAGCAGAGTTATAGAACCTAGATATAGATGAGAGCACATGAGATAGGACATACACATACATGTACCCATAAGTCAGGAGAAAATATATACCTTAGATTAAAAGTGTGCACTAGTCTACAGTGATTAGGTAAGTGCACCAAGCAAGTAGAAAGACCTAAAAAACACACCATAAAGTACTTAATAAAATATTTTCTACTTAGACATAGATACCGTCCTCACATACTTCCTATTTCACTTCCCTCTATCACTCTAAGTCCAACTGTGTCAGATAAAGTAAGGATTACAAAAGGTGGATTAAGGCAAGAGACTGGCACACTTTTGTTTGTTTGTTTGTTTTTTCAATTCAACAGATGACACTAAGTACCAAAGATCTTTATTTGCAGGTCTGACACTGAATCTGTAGATGCAGGCCATTATTTTGAGAATAAGAGGTTCCATCACCTGTATTCTTTTTTTAAAATATTTTATTTATTTATGAGAAAGATAAGAGAGAAAGAAGCAGACATCACTCTGGTACATGTGCTGCCGGGGATTGAACTCAGGACCTCATGCTTGAGAGTCCAATGCTTTATCCACTGCGCCACCTCCCGGACCACATCCTCTATTCTTTAAGTCTTAAAACACAAGGTTATACCTTATTATCATTACAAGATAAATGAACTACAGTGAAGACTTAGGGAGATACAGTTAACTTAATAGATTAATTTTCAGATTAATTTACAAGAGTAATGATAGATTATATGATTTCAGTCAAAAATCAATACAACATACCTTAAGAAAATCAGGTCTGAAGTACTAAGTTAGGCAAGCATGCAAAAATCATGGTATATATATAATGCATGGCCTGGTTATCCCAACAAATACATCCCTCAAAAGGCTAGATTTGAAGGTACTAAACAGAACTAAAAGAACCAGAAGCAGGGGGAGTTGAGTGGTAGTGCAGTGGGTTAAGCACACGTGGCGCAAAGCACAGAACCGGCTCCCTGCACGGGAGTCACTTAACAGGTGGTGAAGCAACTCTGCAGGTGTCTGTCTTTCTCTCCCTCTCTGTATTCCCCTCCTCTCTCCATTTTTCTCTGTCATAACAATGATGACATCAATAACAACAACAATATAAAAAAAGGGCAACAAAAGGGAAAATAAATAAATATTAAAAAATTTTTTTAAAAATAGAAGCTGGAAGGAGAACTTCTGAGTTAGCTGTCCAATTTCCTCATTTTATAAGTGAGAAAAGTGGATAAGTGTTAGTTGGCAAAGCTCATATGGTCAGACTAGGGCTATACATATGTATACTAATCACCAGTGTGATTTTCATATATGCAGTACAAGATGATTATCCTGAATACACTAGGCTCACTGATTTTTTTAAAAAAAAGGGGGGTCAAGACTGACAACACAGGACAGGGTGGAGTTAATATAAGCACAAAAGCACATCTCACATACATAAGAGATCAAATGACCTCAAGGTTTTTTTAAAGCTCACTTTAATAAACCCAGTCAAGTCCAAGTCTCCAATTATCCTATAGCAAAATGTTCTATTTTTAAAAAGTGCACTCTTCAGCTTTCTCCTATACTTTCCTTGTCTATCAAAATGGAGTACTAAGTATATTAATGTAAGTAACGACTGGCAAACTTTAATTATGGCCCTTTTGGTCACTTCAGGCCACCCCATCATCTGGAGCCCAAGTCAGAGAATCCTTGGATTCCGACACAGGTATGATAGACCTAGACCTCTAATATATCCCTCTCTCCACCATCACTGGTCATCTCCATCAGGAACAACATCATAAACCCTCTTGTGGGCCTTTACAGGACCTTGCCTTCAATATAGAACAATAGTAGTAACTGCCGCACTCTCTGAAGGGAGACTGAATCAGCATACTCTGCCACTCAAGGAAGACTGGTCCTGAGATGAATGCAGCCTAGAATGTTTCTACCTATGACCATGGAATGAGAGTTCAGACCGGCGGGGATGCAGAGGTTGCACAACCACATGTGCTAAACACAGACAGACATGGGCATGAGTCCTAGGTCAGAGCAATGGGGTTTACAGTTAGCAGTATTATATACTTTTCCCATATTTGGGAACTTCTCTCTGCCCTGATCAAGCTTTCTAGTCCTATACCCAACTTCAAGACCATCTTCTTAGATAATACTTTCAGCCCACCTAAATGTTAACTGTTGAGCTCAGGAAAAATTAGTAAGGTCATGGGTTTACCAGAATATACCTAAATTCTGTTGCAGCAAAATCAATAAAATACCTATAAATAAAGCTGACCAAACAAGTGAAAGACTTGTAAACTGAAAACTATGAGTCACTATTCAAAGAAATAGAAAATGATACCAAGAAATGGAAGGACATACATGCTCATGGATTGGAAGAATAAATATCATCAAAATGAATATTCTCCCCAGAGCCATATACAAATTTAATGCTATACCCAATAAAGTTCCACCAAGCTTCTTTAAGAGAATAGAACAAAAACTACAATCATTTATCTGGAACCAAAAACACCTAAAATTCCCAAAACAATCTTGAGGAAAAGAAACAGAAATGGAGGCATCACACTTCCAGATCTCAAACTATATTATAAAGCCATCATCATCAAAACAGCCTGGTACTGGAACAAAAACAGGTACAAAGATCAGTGGAACAGAAGTGAAAGCCCAGAACTAAACCCCCACACCTATGGACATCTAATCTTTAATTAGGGGGCCCAAAGTATTAAATGGAGGAAGGAGGCTCTCTTCAATAAATGGTGCTGGGAAAACTGGGTTGAAATATGCAGAAGAATGAAACTGAACCACCTTATCTCACCAGAAACCAAAATCAACTCCAAGTGGATCAAGGACCTGGATGTCAGACCAGAAACTATCAGATATTTAGAGGAAAACACTGGTGGAATACTTTCCCACCTAAACCTCAAGGACATCTTTGATGATAAAAACCCAATTCCAAGGAAGACTAAAACAAAAACAAATCAGTGGGACTACAAACAAATTAAAGAGTTTCTGCACAGCCAAAGAAACCATCATTAAAACAAAGAGATCCCTCACAGAATGGGAGAAGATCTTCACATGCCATACATCAGAAAAGAGATTAATCACCAAAATGTACAAAGTGCTCAGCAAACTAAGCAATGAAAAACCAAATGACCACATCCAAAAATAGGCAAAGGATATGAAAAAAAACATTCACTACAGAAGAGATTCAAAAGGCTAATAAAGAAATGAAAAAATGCTCCAGGTCATTTATTGTCAGAGAGGTGCAAATAAATACAACATTGAGATACCACCTCACCCAAGTGAGAATGGCATACATCAAAAAGGACAGCAGCAACAAATGCCAGAGAGGCTGTGGGACCAAAGGAACTCTTCTGCACTGCTGGTGAGAATGTCAACTGGTCCAGCCTCTGTGGAGAGCAGTCTGGAGAACTCTCACAAGGTTAGACATGGACCTTCCATATGACCCAGTAATTTCTCTCCTGGGGATATACCCCAAGGGCTCCATAACACCCAACCAAAAAGATATATGTACACCTACATTCATAGCACCATAATTCATAATAGCTAAAACATGGAAGCAACTCAGGTGCCCAACAACAGAGGAATGGCTGAGAAAGCTGTGGTATATATACACAATGGAATAGTACACAGCTACTAAGAACAATGAACCCACGGGAGTCAGGTGGTAGCACAGCGGGTTAAGTGCACGTGGCACAAAGCCCAAGGACAGGTGTGAGGATCCGCTTTGAGCCCCCAGCTCCCCACCTATAGGGGAGTCGATTCACAAGCAGTGAAGCAGGCCTGCAGGTGTCTATCTTTCTCTCCCCCTGTCTTCCCCTCATCTCTCCATTTTTCTCTGTCCTATCCAACAACAATGACATCAATAACAACAACTACAACAATAAAACAACAAGAGCAACAAAAGGGAATAAATAAATAAATATTAAAAAGAACAATGAACCCATCTTCTCTGACTCATTTTGGATGCAGCTAGAAGGAATTATGTTAAATGAGCTAAGTCAGAAAGACAAAGAGGAATATGGGATGATCCCACTCATAAACAGAAGTTGAGAAAGAAGAACAGAAAGAGAAACTCATAGCAGGATTAGACTGAAATTGGAGTAGGATACCAAAGTAAAAATCTCTGGGTTGAGGGTGAGAGTGGATGTTCAGCCTCACTGGGGGTGGAGAGAGGAAGGATGGGAAGGAACACAGTCTTTTGGTGGTGGGAATGGCATTTATGGACACTCCTATTAACTTGTATTCATATAAATCAATATTTAATTAATATGAGAGGGGAAATGATTGAATATCTCAAACTTTTTAATGCACAGGTCATAGGCCGAGTCTTTGAAATGTTGACTATCTTAAAAACTTAGACCAGGGAGAACAGAAGCAACTGGTAGCATTACTCTATAAGACACAGCTATATACAAATAATGTCAAAGGACATAAATTATGGTGATGTTGTGTATGATACAGCAAATCCTAACAAAGGGATTTTCAAAGTTAACCCAATTGCCAAATCACTTGATTATAGCAATAACTATCTATTGCCTTCTTAACCCTAAGACAGCAGGAACCTCCTGATTCCTCTATAGAGCCTATATTTCCCCCAGTCCTGGAACCTCTAGGGTGGGGCTCACTTTCCTGCATGCTTTCAATTCATACCAAATGATATTGCATCTGTTGATCTCAACCTAATAGATGCAATGAGTACCACCTCAACAAGCTTCACTTCAGAATGTGTCTGTAGATGTCAGGAGTGGAATGTCAACCCTTCATCCTCATTACTCAGTGAGACCTTTCCTTTTATAGGATTCTCTAATTCCATTTCAAGTGGTTCACTTCCTAACAAAGTCCCAAAACCTAGATACAGACAAGATCCCATGAGATAAATCATATGTTCACATGTATCCATAAATTAGGGCAAAATATATACCTAAAAGCAAAAGTGCACACTACAGTCTTCAGTGTATCAGTATATGCAGCAAGCAAGTAGAAAGACCTAAAAAGGCACCATAAAGTTCCAATGAAATAGTGTCTACTTAGACTTATATACCCTCCTCACCTACTTCCAATTACACTTCCCTCAGTCACTCCAAGCTAACCATATCAAAGCAAGGACTACAAAAGTTGAATAAGGGCAAGAGACTGGCATACCTTAAGGATATCTCTTTAGTTACTATCATGCCATCCCATTAGCTGGTGCCCTAGTCGAAGAGTCCTGAGATTCCCAAAGAGACATGATGGGCCTAGACTTCGAATAAATTGCTCTCTCCATTGTTACCAGTCATCTCAATCAGGAACAACACAAGAGACCCCTCTGTGGACTCCCATAGTGTTGCCTCTGAATTTTAACAACAAATGGCGCCCACATGGACCTGACCTGCGCATCTCTCAGATAAGTAAAGACAATTTGGCTACCTATGTACTATGGCCTTCTCTTCTGCTTGTGAAGAGATCTCCAAAGGCCTCTGCCCTTTCTTCACGAGACTGTTTCGCTGTTTCTGGAACATTTATCTCTGGACCACTCTGTGGTTTCCACTCGCTCAGCCGAACTCAGAACAGCCAGCGGGAGGAGCCAGCAGGCGGGAGGCGAGGCGCGGAGCTGCTGTTTCCACCTGGTTAAACAGCCAGCCAGCCGGCTGCGCCCAGACAACCCCGTGCACTGCGCCCGCAGCCCCGCAGCCCCGCAACCCCACAGCCGGCCGGAGGCCGAGGCCAGCACACAGGAGCCCAATGCCACCACACAGGAGCCCAATCCCAACATGCTGGAGCCCGATGCCAACACGCTGGAGCCTGATGCCAACACGCAAGAGCCCGAGGCCAACACGCAAGAGCCCGAGGCCAGCCCACAAGAGCCGGCTCTCCACCGCGTGGCTCGCTGCTCAGCCACTGCGAGCAGGGCAGCAGATATGACAGGGCCATGGGGCAGGACTGTGGTGGCCTATCATGGCTGCCACCCCTGGGCACCTCAGCCCGCGCCTTCTACAAGGCTGGCCCGCCCATCCTTGTGCTATGAATTCTGGACAGATCCTGAACCTCCCAGGCTCCCTGCCGAAACTGGACATCCTGGCAGAGATCCCCAGCTCCAGTCTGAAGGCAGACAAGCTGGAGTACACAGAGATTTGTACAGAGATTGCAACCTGCAATTCCTAGAAGTGAAGCTTCCCAAGAGACCACCACTGGACAACGCACCCCCCAACAACTAAGACAGTACATATCTAAATTCGTGTTTGAAATGACATGTCTTCGTAACAAAGGTTTCTCTCCTTGTACATTAATGACCATGTTTATGTGTATGTTTAAAGTTTGGTAAACAGTAACTTTAAGGCTAAATTCTTACTAGTCAAAGTTAAATGAAAAAGGTTTTCAACGTAATTCTCATAAAGATAAAATTAACTTACATTTAAAGTCTGAGGTAAAAATTAGTTAACAATCAATATATTTTAACTAAGTTGGTCTAAAGACCTGTGCACACCTAGGGTGTGCCTCCATCTTGAATGGGTATAACAAAAGGTTAAATAGACTTGTTGATATGTAAAACTCTCGATTACCTTCTCTATTAGAAATGGTAGATGGCACAATGGCTATGCTAATTATTCTCATGCCTGAGGTTTCCTTTCCTGTGCACACCTAGGGTGTGACTCCATCTTGAATGGGTGTAACAAAAGGTTAAAAGACGTTGTTGATATGTAAAAGTCTCAAATTCCTTCTCTATTAGAAACGTTAGATTGTGCTGTGGTTATGCTAATAACAAGTTTTGTTTCATAGTAAGTAAATTGCAGCCAGTTGCCTTTGGGACTCTAGGACGTTCCCCGCCCCCATACAAATGCCTGTCAAGGCAAGTAGGCCCCCCAGAGGCAAGAAATGTTTTTTTTAAGCTGATAAAGTTTTGCCCACAGAGGCAAGAAATGGCCCCCTCAGGCCTTCCCTTGGCAGCACACTGGTTCTTGTTACTTGCTTACATGTTTCTCCATGTTTGTGCCAGTTTCTTTTTTAAAAAATGCCTGTACGATATAGGTTTCTGTTCACCCCACACCCTTGATACTGTAGTCATTTTGTTAAAAAGAAAAGGGGGGATTGTTGTATGCTTTACATTGGGTTGTTCTAGCTCTCCCCCTGCCAAGAAAACTGGATCAGTTCTGCTAGTTTCACGGGCCCACTTGGCCCCGCCCCAAGGAACCCCGAGAGAGTTCCAGAATTCCAGAGTTAGAGAGTGTTTGGCGCCATCGCGGGGGAAAGAGGCAGCAGAGTTCTGTTTGGTGATTAGTTTGGTTTAGTTTATGAATCGTTGTTCCTGAATAAAGAAATACAGCTTCCCTGCCCAGCCGTATGTCTCTGGTCATCTCTGTTACCCGCCCATGAAGCTAGCCTGGCCAGCTAGAGACACCGAATTTTAACAACACCATAGAACCTTGTCCTCAACATGAATCAACAATGGTAGAGAATGTTCCATTCTCTGAAGGGAGGCTGGACAATTTACTCTATCTTCTATTACTCTATCTTCTATCTTAGGAAGATGGGTCCTGAAATTGGGGAAGCTTAGAACGTTCCTACTCATGGACACAATGTGAGCTCATATCTACAGGGATGTGGAGGCCACATAGGCTCCTAAGCTGAATATGGGCCCCAGATCAGATCAAATCAGTGAGGTTTATAATCAACAATATTTATATACCCTTCCCATATTAGGGAGCTACTCTCTTCCCTAATCCAGCTTTCTCCTCCTTTTTCCAGCCATGACATCATTTCCCCAGACAATAACTTGGTTCCACCTGCATATCAAATGTAAGGCTCAGAAAAAAAAAAAGAAAGAAAAAAAAGCACAAATACAGTAATGGGCCCTTTGTAATATAATTAAAATATGCCTTAACTATCTACAAAACAGAGACCCTCAAATCTTCATCTGCACTATTCCAGCCTTTAGGTTCATGATTAGTCAATAATCTGTATGGCGTTAGATATTAACTCTTCTTTCAGCCACCAGGTTCCAGATGCTAACATGATGCCAACCAAACTTCACTGGGCAGACAACCCCACCAATGTGTCCTAAAGCCCCGCTTCCCCAGAGGCCAGCCCCACCAGGGAAAGAGAGAGAGAGATTGGGAGTATAGATTGACCTGTCAACACCCATGTTCAGCAGTGAATCAATTATAGAATCCAGATCTTCCACCTTCTGAACCCCATAATGTCCCTTGGTCCATTCTCCCAGAGGGATAAAGAATAGGAAATATTACAGGGGAGGGGATGGGATAGGGAGTTAGGATGGTGAGAATTGTGTGGAGTTGTACCCTTCTATGGGTTTTGTCAGTGTTTCCATTTTATAAATAACAATTATATATGCATATGAATATACCTAAATTGACTTTCAATGTGAAGACCCCAAATCTCATCTACTATATTCTTTTTTATTTTTTTTATTTTTATTTATTTATTTATTTATTTATTTATTTATTTTTTATTTAAGAAAGGATAAATTAACAAAACCATAGGGTAGGAAGGGTACAACTCCACACAATTCCCACCACCCAATCTCCATATCCCACCCCCTCCCCTGACAGCTTTCCCACTCTCTATCTCACTCTCTGGGAGCATGGACCCAGGGTCATTGTGGGTTGTAGAAGGTGGAAGGTCTGACTTCTGTAATTGCTTCCCCGCTGAACATGGGCATTGACTGGTCGGTCCTACTCCCAGTCTGCCTCTCTCTATCCCTCATAGGGTGGGTCTCTGGGGAAGCAGAGCTCCAGGACACATTGGTGGGGTCTTCAGTCCAGGGAAGGCTGGTCAGCATCCTGATGACATCTGGAACCTGGTGACTGAAAAGAGAGTTAACATACAAAGCCAAACAGATTGTTGAGCAATCATGGACCCAAAGCTTGGAATAGTGGAGAGGAAGTGTTAGGGAGGTACTCACTGCAAACTCTAGTGTACTTCTGCTTTCAGGTATATATTTTACAGTAGTTTATGGATACATGTGAACATATGCTCTCTCTCACAGAAACTGGTGTATATCTAGGTTTTGAGACTTTGTTAGAAAGTGAACCAACTGAGATGGAATTAGAGTATACTATGAGAGGAAAGGTCTCACCCAAGTAATGAAGCTGAAGGGTTGTCATTCCACACGTGAAGTCTCTGGACACAGTCTGAAGTGAAGCATATTGAGGTGGCCATCGTTGCGTTTATTAGGTTGTGGCTGGCAGATGCAACATTATTTAATATAGATTGGGAGAGGCATACGGGAAAGTGGGCCCTATCCAAGGGTTCCAGGACTGGGGGAAGTAGGGGCTCTATAATGGAGATGTGAGGTTCCTGCTATCTTAGGGTTCAAAAAAACATTCGATAGTTAATGTTATCATCACATTATTTGGTAATTGGGTTAACTTTGAAAAGTCCTTTTCTTATGGTTTGCTGTACAGTACCCAGTATCTTGTATATAGCTGTGCTATTGGATGTTTCTAATCTACTTGGTCTAGGCTTTTGAGAGAGTCCGCATATCAAATACACAGCCTATATATTAAAAACATTCAGTCTGTGTTTTAAAAAACTTCGAGACATACAGTTAATTTTCCCCCTTATATTAATTAACTAGTGATTTATATGACTACATTTTACTAGGAGTGTACATAAACACCATTCCCACCACCAAAAGACTGTGACCCATCCCTCCCACCAACTCCCACCCCCCACTGGCCCAGGAAGCTGCATGTTTACCATCACCACAGGGTTTTTACTTTGGTGCCCTACTTACAATTTGGTCAGGTCCAGCTTTTAGTTTCCCTTTCAGATCTTCTTACTCAGCTTCTGTTGATGAGTGGGATCATCCCATACTCATCTTTATCTTTCTGACTTAGCTCTCTTAACATAATTCCTTCTAGCTCTGTCCAAGATGGGTCAGAGAAGGCGGGTTCATTGTTCTTGATAGCTGCATAATATTCCATTGTGTATATATACCACAGCTTTCTCAGCCACTCATCTGTTGTTGGGCATATGGGTTGCTTCCAGGTTTTAGCTATTATGAATTGTGCTGCTATGAACATAGGAGTACACACCTCTTTTTGGTTGGGTGTTATGGAGTCCTTGGGGTATAACCCCAGGAGAGGAATTACTGGATCATATGGAAGGTCCATGTCTAGCCTTCTGAGAGTTTTCCAGACTGCTCTCCACAGAGGCTGTACCAATTTACATTCCCATCAGCAATGTAAAAGAGTTCCTCTGTCCCCACAACCTCTCCAGCATTTGTTGCAGCTGTCCTTTTTGATGTATGCCATTCTTACAGGAGTGAGGTGGTATCTTAGTGTTGTCTTAATTTGCAATTCTCTGACAATCAGTGACCTAGAGTAGTTTATCATATGTTTGTTAGCCTTTTGGATATCCTCTGAGGTGAATGTTTTGTTCATATCCTCTGCCCATTTTTGGATGGGGTCATTTGCTTTTTTGGTGCTAAGTTTCTGAGCTCTTTATATATTTTGGTGATTAGTTTCTTGTCTGATGTATGGCATGTGAAGATCTTCTCCCATTCTGTGAGGGGTCTCTCTGTTTGTTTAATAGTTTCTTTGGATGTGCAGAAGCTTTTCAATTTGATGTAGTCCCATTGGTTTGTTTCTTCTTTAGTCTTCCTTGCAATTGGGTTTGATTCATCAAAGATGTCCTTGAGGTGTAGGTGGGAAAGTGTTTTACCAATGTTTTCCTCTAAGTATTTGATTGTTTCTGGTCTGAAATCCAGGTCTTTGACCCATTTGGAGTTGATTTTTGTTTCTGGTGAGATAAGGTGGTTCAATTTCATTCTACATGTTACAACCCAGTTTTCCCAGCACCATTTATTGAAGAGAGCCTCTTTCTTCTATTTAATACTTTGGGCCCCCTTATCAAAGATTAAATGCCCATAGGTGTGGGATTTATTTCTGGGCTTTCAATTCTGTTACACTGGTCTGTGTGCCTATTTTTGTTCCATTACCATGCTGTTTTGATGATGATGGTTTTATAATATAGTTTAAGGTCTGGGAGTGTGATGCCTCCATTTCTGTTTCTTTTCCTTAAGATGGTTTTGGCAATTCTAGGTGTTTTCAGGTTCCAGATAAATTATTGTAGTGTTTGTTCTATTCTCTTAAAGAAACTTGGTGGAACTTTGATGGGTATTGCATTAAATTTGTATATGGCTCTGGGGAGAATATTCATTTTGATGATATTTATTCTTCCAATCCATGAGCATGGGATATCTTTCCATTTCTTGGTATCAGTTTCTATTTCCTTGAGTAGCGAATCATAGTTTTCAGTATACAAGTCTTTCACTTCTTTGGTCAACTTTATTCCTAGGTATTTGATTGATTTTGCTCAAACAGTAAATGGGAGTGATTTCTGGATGTCTTCTTCTTCAGATTTAGTGTTTGCATAAAGAAATGCCACTGATATTTGTACATTGATTTTGTAGCCTGATACCTTGCTATATTGCCTAATAACTTCCAGTAGTTTTCTGCTGGATTCTTTAGGTTTTTCTATGTATACTATCATATCATCTGCATATAGTGACAGCTTGACTTCTTCCCTTCCAATCTGTATTCCTTTGATTCCTTTCTCTTGCCTGATTGCTATGGCAAGAACTTCCAATACTATGTTGAAGAGTAACGGTGACAGTGGACAGCCCTGTCTAGTCCCCGATCTGAGGGGGAATGCTTTCAGCTTCTCTCCATTGAGTATGATGTTGGCTGTAGGTTTGCTATATATAGACTCCATTATCTTGAGGAATTTCCCATCTATTCCCAATTTTTGTAGAGTTTTGAGCATGAATGGGTGTTGGATTTTGTCAAAGGCTTTCTCTGCATCTATTGAGATAATCATGTGGTTTTTGGCTTTGCTTTTATTGATGTGGTGAATGACACTGATTGACTTACGGATGTTGAACCAGCCCTAGATTAGTGGGATGAATCCCACTTGGTCGTGATGAACAATCTTTTTGATATGTTTGATTTTGCCAAGACCTTGTTTAGTATTTTGGCATCTATGTTCATCAGAGATATTGGTCTGTAGTTTTCCTTTTTTGTTCTGTCCCTATCAGCTTTTGGTATCAGGGTGATGTTGGCTTCATAGAAGGTGGAAGGGAGTATTCCTGTTTCTTCAATCTTATGGAAAAGCTTAAGAAGTATGGGTACTAACTGTTTCCTGAAAGTTTTGTAGAATTCATTTGTGAAGCCATCTGGTCCAGGACTTTTGTTGTTGGGGAGGTTCTTAATAACGGTTTCAATTTCTTTGTCTGTGATTGGTGCATTTAGATTTTGTAGTTCTTCTTGGTTCAGTTTTGGAAGGGCATATGTTTCTAGGAATTGTTCCATTTCTTCCAGATTCTCTATCTTGGTGGCATATACTTCTTTATAGAAGTTTCGCAGGATTCTCTGGATTTCTGTGGTGTCAGTTGAGATATCTCCTCCATCGTTTACAATTCTATTAATTTGAGTCTTCTCTCTTTTTTGTTTGGTGAGTCTGGCTAGGGGTTTGTCAATTTTGTTTAATCTTTCAAAGAACCAACATTTGGCTTCATTGATCTTTTGTATGGTTCTTTTATTTTCGATGTTGTTTATTTCTGCTCTAACTTTAGTGATTTCTGTCCTTGTGGTTGCTTTAGGGTTCCTTTGTTCCTCTTCCTCTAAGTCCTTGAGGTGTGTAGTAAGGTCGTTCATTTGGGCTTCTTCTTGGTGTTTAATATGTGATTGTATAGCTATAAGTTTCCCTCTCAGTACTGCTTTCGCTGTGTCCCAAATATTTTGATAGGTTGTGTCTTCATTTTCATTAGTTTCCAGGAACATTTGAATTTCCTGTTTGAGTGAGTCTCTGACCCAGTGGTTCTTAAGGAGTATGTTGTTTAGTTTCCAAATTCTGTGACTTTTAATAATTTTCTGTTTGTTGTTAAATGTTAGTTTTACTCCACTGTGGTCTGAGAAGATACTTGGGATGATTTCAATGTTCTTGAATTTATTGATGCCATCTTTGTGGCCTAACATGTGGTCTATCCTTGAGTATGTTTTATGTGGATTTGAAAAGAAGGTGTATTCCAGTTTTTTGTGGTGAAGGACTCTGAAAATGTCCAAGAGGTCTAGTCTGTCAATCTCTTCATTCAATTCTCTTGTATCTTTGTTGGTTCTCTGCTTTGTTGATCTGTCTAAGTGTAAGAGTGGCGTATTGAAGTCTCCCACTATTATTGTATTACTATTTATGTATTTTTGAAATTCTTTCAGTAAGTGCTTGACGTATTTAGATGGTCCCTCATTGGGTGCATAGATGTAATAATTGTTAAGTCTTCTTGGCTGATTGATCCTCTAATCATTATGTAATGTCCTTGCCTATCTTTTATGACTTTATTTAATTTAAAATCTATTGTGTCTGTGATGAGAATGGCTGTTCCTGCCCTTTTTTGTGGTCCGTTATCCTGTATGATAGTTTTCCATCCTTTTACTTTAAGTCTGTGTTTATCTTGTTGTGACATATGGGATTCTTGCCAGCAGCATATGGTTGGGTTATGTTTTCTGATCCATCCCCCCACTCTGTGCCTTTTGATGGGTGAGTTTAAGCCATTGACATTTATTGTTATTATGGATTTAATGTATTGTAGTGCCATTGTTCAAAATAAATTATTGTTTGCTCTGATATATTGCAAGTATTATAGTGATGTTCTTGTGTATAAGAGGTCTTTTAGTACCTCTTTCAGGGCCGGTTTGGTGATGGTTGCCTCCTTTAACTGTTGTTTGTCTAAGAAGGTTTTGATCCCTCCATCTAGTTTGAATGAAAGCCTAGCAGGATACATTATCCTTGGTTAAAACCCTTTTTCATTCAGGGCTCAATAGATATCTTGCCATTCTCTTCTGGCTTTTAGAGTTTGAGTGGAGAAGTCTGCAGATAATCTTATGGGTTTTCCTTTGTATGTGACTTTTTGTTTCTCTCTTGCAGCCTTTAGGATCCTTTCTTTATCCTTACTTCTTCTCATTGTGACTATGATGTGTCTTGGTGTCTTCAGGTCTGGGTTGATTCTGTTTGGTACTCTCTGTGCCTCTTGAATCTTGATGTCATTTCTGTTATTCAGGTCTGGGAAGTTTTCTTCTATTATTTCCTCTAGAATGTTTGCTTCCCCTTCCTCACTTTCTTCCTCTGGCAGGCCAATTATGCGAATGTTACTTCTTTTGAGATCATCCCATATGTCTCTGTTGTTGTTTTCAGTGTCTCTCAATCTCTATTTAAGCTCTTTCACCTCTTTCTTAGTTTTCTCTAACTCATCCTCTGTCTGACTAATTCTGTTTTCTGCTTCTGTTAGTCTGCTTTCCCTTCCCTCAGCTTCTTTCTTCATTACAGCTATTTCAGCTTTCAGTTCTCTAATTGCCTCAAGATAATCAGTATTTTCCTTGGGGGTCTCAACTGTTGTTTCCCTAATACTGCCATTCCTTTCCTCCAATGTTGTTTTCATTTCTGTGATTAATAAGTTTATTACTGCTTGCATACTTTTCTTATCTATGGTTACTTCTGGCTGATTTGTAGTTTCTTCTGGGCTCTTGTCTTCATTCATTGGAGTAGCAGTTTTATTTGTTTTTGATCTACCCATTTTTTTATTTATGTGTTTCTTATTTTTATGCTCTGTTGTTCCTCAGTTGTTGTGTCTTGAGTACAAGCAACACTGTACTAAATATCTTTATGACAATTGCACTCACCAACCTCAGGAGTTACAATAGCAACTGAAGCAAGTATTGAGACAGTTTAATCACTACCAGTTAGCCAAACAATGTCTCCAGTCCGTGAAAAAATAGTAACCAAATCCCAGTGAAGAAGAAAGAGAAAAGAAAGAAGGGATAACAAGAATAGACAGTTAGGAATATCTACTATCCACTGTATATTCTAGGGGTAACAAGAGGGGAAAGGGAAGTAGAGCAGAGATACACACATAAAGATTCCACTCTGAGTCAGATTTCTTCCCCAAAATAATTCCTAAATTCAGAAAGACAAAGAAATATTAAGGAAGAAGTGTATGACAACATAAAAAAAAAAGAAACAAGAGAGAGAAAAGATAAAAGATAAGAAAAAGAGCTGTAATTAAAGAGCAGTGAAAGGAAAGTTTTTTATTACTTTATTTTTAATTTAATTTAATTGTATTTTATTTTTTTTTAATTAGCTAGGAGGAGGAGGAAGGGGGGAGTCTGTAGAGGAGGTAGGAGTAACAAGACAAGTTCCTCCCACAATAGATAAGAAGCCCACTACCCTAGCAATGAAAGATACCCTAAGAGTTAATTCTGATCAACCTAAAGGGGGGGAAAGATATATGCCTTCATATAATATTAATAATAAAATAGAGCAGGGTACAAAAAAAAACCCTGTCCCAGATTACCTCAAACCTCATGAGCAGTGGCAGCTGATTGTTAAGAAAGAAAAATAAACAAACAAACAAAAAAAACCCTCAGGACTAGACAAGGATAGCTGAAATAGACAGTTATGCAAATCTACTATCCACTGTATATTCTAGGGGTAGCTAAAGGAGGAAGGGAAGTTGAGCAGAGATACTCGCAGTGAGAGTCCACTCTGAGTCAGAATTCTTCCCCCAAATAATTCCCAAACGTGTATCAGTTGAAAGCACACTGTTTGGTGGTGTGGGGGATGGGTCCTGTGGCTTTGGAAGCTATAGGATTAAGGAAGAAAGGATGACAAGAATGAGAAAAAGAAAAAAAAAAGAAAGAGAGAAAAAAGAAAAAGAACAGTAATAAAAGAGCGGTGGAAGGAAAGAGTTTTTCATTTGAAAAATTTTTTAAATTATATAATTAGCTGTGGGGGGGGGGGTGTTGGCTACTTAGAAAGAAAAAAGGCCAGAGGTTTCAGAAGGGACTAGACTTAGAATGAATGATACTCCCTGGTGGGACTGGAATCCTGGTAAGAAAGAAGCTCAGCAGGGGAGCCTGCTAGGAGCTCCCCAGGAACTGGTTATGGGGGGGGGTACGCTTTGGAGATAATTCTTCTTCTAGCATTTGCCCTTCTTCCATAGCCAGTCAACAGCATCAGGTTGAGCCTGATGTAAAGTTTCGAGACCTCCTTTGAATCTGGAGAGGTGGCAGTCGTTGACTATGTGGGTCATAGTCTGTCTGTAGCCGCAGGGGCAGTTCGGGTCGTCTCTGGCTCCCCAGCGATGGAACATAGCGGCGCACTGGCCATGGCCTGTTTGATAGCGATTGAGGAGGGCCCAATCATAACATGCTAGGTAAAATAATAATTTAAAGATAATAATTTAAAGATAATAATTTAAAAGAAAAACATTTTTTTCTCTTTCTTTCTACTCTATTTTTTAACCCAAATTAAATCATAGTCACCTCCTTGGTGTCACCGCTAGGACCCCTTATTGACTGGCCTAATAAAGGCAGAGAATCCTACCATTTCCAGAGGATGTGGTCAGAGCTCAAGCCACTAGCAGCTTCTCAGTCCGCCATCTTCCGGGAACCCCCCTCATCTGCTATATTCTTACCTTTAGGTAAGAGTAAACAATTAGTTCTGCTTTATATCTTAATGCTCTTCAGTCACCAAGTTGCAGATGCTACCATTACACCAACCTGACTTCCCTGGGCAGATAACCTCACCAAAGAGTCCTAGAACCCCACTTCCCTAGAGCCCTGCCGCGCTAGAGAAAGACAGAAATAGACTGGGGGTATGGGTCAACCTGTCAATGTCCATGTCTATCAGAGAAGCAATTGAAGAAGCCTAACCTCCCACCTTCTGCACCACATAAAGATCTTGGCTCCATACTCCCAGAGGAACAAAGAATAGGGAAGCACTGGTCACTTCCATCAGGAACAGCATCTTGTGGGCCCTCCCAGGACCTTGGCCTCACCATAAAGTAGTGACAGTAGGGATAGCCCAGTCTCCAAAGGGAGGCTGGGGTATCCTGCCCTGCCACTCAAGAAAGAGTGGTCCTGAAATGAATGCAGCTTGCAATGTTCCCAGCTGTGACCATAAGATGTGAGCTCAGACCAATAGGGACTTAGAGGTTACACAGGCTGTGGTGATATAAATATAAGTATAGATGTAGATATAAATATACACATGGGCCCTGGGTCAGATGGATGGAAGCAAATAGTTAATTTTATCCACAGAATCTTTTTTTTTTACAAGAATACTACTCTCTGCCCTAATCCAATTTTCCAGCCCTATTTTCTACTCTGAAACCATTCTCTCAAACAAATATTCTTTTTTTTTAAATTTATTTATTAATGAGAAAGATAGGAGGAGAGAGAAAGAACCAGACATCAGTCTGGTATATGTGCTGCTGGGGGCTTGAACTCAGGACCTCATGCTTGAGAGTTCAGTGCTTTATCCACTGTGCCATTTCCCAGACCACTCAAACAAATATTCTTATCCAACTTCAGGCTAGCTATCAAACTCAAGCAAAACAACCACAGTTGTGTGCCTTCAGAAACATACCTAAAATGGACTTCCTAGCTTTCTTCTACCCTAAAATCTCTAAACTCGTCTGCTTTAATCTTACTTTTTTGGTTCCAGTTCATTAACCATTTTGTCTCAACTTGGGTCATGCCACCTTCCAGACACCAAATTACGAATGCTACCATCACTCCATTCTGACTTCTCTGGGCAGACAACTTCACCAATGTGTCTTAGACCCTCGAATCTCCAGAGCTCTGGTCCACTCGGGAAAGGTAGAAACAGGCTGGGAGTATGGATCTACCTGTCAATGCCCATGTTCACTGGAGAAGCAATTACAAAAGCCAGAACTTTTACCTTCTGCACCCCAAAAACAACATTGGTCTATATTCCCAGTGAGGAAGAAATAATAGGAGGAAGATAAGAGGGCTCGGAGGAAGATAAGAGGGCTCTGAACTCCAGCTTCATCAGCACTCAGAGAGAGAAGGAAAAGTAGAGGGGCATATGAAAGTAGTTATATTGTCATGAGTGACTTAGAGGGAAGAGAGGTTTGAATCAGGAGAAAAAGGGGATAATTGTGTATAAATGTGGACAGATAGTTGTAGAGATGATTGTTGGCCCATGTCTACAACCTTAGGGGAATTGTGGTGTATTGTAGTGGGAAAACTGAAGATTCAGAACTCTGGTGGCAGGAATGGTGTGGATTTAAACCCCTGCTGACATGTAATTTTGTAAAATAAAAAATTACAAAAGAATAAGGAAACTTCCAATGGAGGGAATGGGATGTGAAACTCTGGTGGTAGGAATTGTGTGAAATTGTACCCCTTTTATCCCCCAATCTTGTCAATCATTATTAAATCACTAATTAAAAAAAAAAAAAGCAGAGCAGTCCTATCTCTCTTTCAACAAATATTTTCTTTTCTTTTCCCCTTTCAAGAAACTGAATAAAGATATATTCACTATTAATCTTTGTCCTGAGGATGGATAACACCACCAGCATGAAAAAAAAAATCTAGTAGGTCTGTTTTAGGTATAGTCCAAGGGGCCCATGGCCCAACTAGGTTTTGCCTGCAACTGACATCTAATATGCAGGTGACCTAAGTTATTGTCTGGGGGGATGGTGTCATAGTTGGAAAAAGGACCAGAAAGCTGGATCAGGGAAGAGAGTAGCTAGAAAATATGGGAAAAGTATATAAATATTATTAATTGTAAACCCCATTGATTTGATCTGAGGCCCATAGTCAGTATAGGAGCCTATGTTACCTCTGCATCCCTCTAGGTCTGGGGCTCACATCCTGTGGTCATGGCTAGGAACATTTCACATGACTACATTTTTATAACCATTGGACAGCAACTTTCCCTTTCCTCCTTCCCCCTAGGAACCACTATGCTCCTTTTATCTATATTTCTGTATTTCTACTTTCTGCTTCTGTGAAACTGACTATTTCAAATATTTCATGTAGGTGGAACTAAATAAAGTATTTAGTTGTCTGAACTGGCTCCTTTCCCTCAGTATAATGTTCTCCAAGTTCCTCCATATTGTTGCATATGGCAGGATTTCCTTCTTTTTTTAACACTGAATAAACTCCATTATTTGTATATACCACTATAAATAATATTGTAAAACTATTTCAGGGGTCAGGTGGTGGTCCACCTGGTTGAGTGCACATGATACAGTCCTCAAGGACCTGGGTTCAAGCCTCCAATCCTCACCTGCAGGGGGAAAGCTTCACAAGTGGTGAAGCAGGGCTGTAGGTGTCTCTCTGTCTCTCTCCATCTGTATCTCCCCCCACCCTCTTGATTTATGACTTTCTCTATCCAATAAATAAAGATAATAATTTTTTAAATAATAAATAAATGAAATATTTCACAAATGACAGAAAATGTTAGTGCCTAATCGTATAAATTATGCAAAAAGTATAATATAAATAGTATAAACTATGTACCTAAAATGATAAACCCCAATAATGACTGGGGATCTCAGAGGAAAGAAAGAATAAAGAGTTTAAGAAGCAAAAGAAGACCGTTGAAAAGTGCTAATAGTTAAATTCTGATCAATTACTAACTATTTAACATAATATTAATGATAATATTTTGTATGAGTTAAAAATAAAACATTTTGAGGAACAGGGGAATGGATCTTAAATGTGTAGTGCTCTGAACTCAATCCCCAGTACCACATACTTAAAATAAAAATGGGTTTATTACCAGAAAAATAAAAATCCCTACCATGATGGGGTTTTTCATATAGTTCTCTCAATTATACATAAATAATAAATATTCAACTAATTTTACTAATGAGTAATCTTTAACTAATGATATATTTAGAATATAAATGCCAAAAATTATGAAATACACATACTGTTCAAGCATATGTTGAATATTTATGTGAAAGAATTACATTTGTGAAAAAAACACTTATGACAAAGTACCATAAAGTAGTGTCAATAAAATTCAAAGCACTGTTCTTTTTACAAAATACAACTTACTCATAATTCAACTAATTAGAACTAATAGCAATGATATCACTCAAAAACCAATACTTATTTAGAAATAAAGTAACGTAATTCTCAGTTACATAGTGTAGAAAGGATTGATCCTACATTCATGATATCTGTTCTAGGTCATGATATCTGTTCTAGGTGGGACCATGTGCCTTGTTCTTACCAACAGATCATGAGTGAAAATGACATGGCATTTCTAGTCCAAAGCAGATAAGACCTATTGGCGTTTTCCACACATTCTTTCTTCCTTTCCCCAGTGTCTTTGGAAACAATACACTAAATATTACAGAAGAAGGTGAAAGGAGTCTACATCTTTTCACCTCTTACTTTTTAAAGTCATCCAATCAGGAAAATTTTCACTGAATACATGAGACACTGAAAAATAGAACATTTACTATCTTATGTCAATACAACTTTTTCTGTTATCCTGGCTTTAGATTTCATAAGGTTAGATTTCATAAAACTGTAATGGAGACTCTTCTACTACTTCTTCTTCACTTTGACTCGCCAAGCAAAACTGCCTCAAAAGTTATAATGGGAAATTTTAGGTAAAATGAGTATATCAACAGGGGTTAAGAAACTTATGCCACTAGATTCAGATAGAAGTAAATATGAGTCCTCTCTCCACTATTTTATTTAGTTGTGACTTTGAGTCAACAATCACTCTTCTTCTTCTGAAGTCCAATATAGCCACTTTAAAACAAGGGTAAAACTTTCAACTTTAAATAACTGTTTCGGGATTAGAGGGGGAAAAATAGGTATTTTCAATATGGAGTCTCATTCATAGAAAATGTGAATAATTTTTTAAAATCTGAGCAAGAAAACCTAGTTAAAGCAAGGAAAACAAATCTCAGACTTCTCTTTCAAGCTATATGTCAGTCATTATCATTGTCATAAAGATTTTTTTCTCTATAAAGTATATCAAAAGGGTTCCCATCTTGTTTCAAGTATAAATGCCTTCATTCAAGGCACTAGCATATTTTTACCATAGTTTAATGACTAATCCATTTATCCGAATATCTCTATCCAAAACTGCTTTGACTAAAATGTTACATAAATACTACCATACAACAGCCTCAGTAAACTCAAGTAAAATCATAAAGCAGGAAAGAAGGAAAAAAGAATATGTGTTCTAGCAACAACAATAAAAAAGGAGAAATAGTAGATATAAAACCGACCATGCTACAACCTACCTTAAATGTAAATGGACCAAATATTCAAATTAAAAACAGTGAAATGTTGAGCCATTGAAAACACATGAGCTCAAGTGGGTCAATAGACATTTCAGTGAGTAGAACATTTAAGTGAATTAAACAGGTTTAAGTTGATTTTTTTTTTTGTTATTCTTCTTGTTCTTAATAAACACTTCATGAGCACTTCATGATCTGTTCTCTGCTTACACTTGTGTTTTGCTTTCTTCTTTGTCTCATTACACCTCTCTTGCTGCTGTAATCTAGTAGCTATAGGATTTAGAGGCTCACATTATTAGTATCTGATCTCAGGTTTCAGCAACTTAACTGAACTACTTTCCAATTTACTGATCCTTTTTTCTGCAAAATCCCTTTCACAAAAGTTTATATTGTTTTAGTTGACTTGCAGGCATGCCTGAACTGGCAAGACTCCATCAGTCAACCAAAACTGAAGCTTATATTTCCTTTTTATATTTATATTTATATATAATATAAATATAATATAAATAATTTATATTTCCTATTTATATTTATCTCATCATTTTTTGCTCCTTCAAAAGGCCAAGGAGAAAATAAATTAGAGTGACTACAACATAGTGATTAAACTTTTTGATCTAGAAAATATGGAAATTATTATCAAAATACTTTATTAAAATACTGAAGCTTTTAATAAAGATTTGTAAGATATGTTAAAGGTAAAAATACTATTACAAAATTATACTTATAATTAATGATAAATAAAATGACATATGAAGAGATATTCTGAAGTTATCTTGGCAAACTGGCAAGACAAATATATTCTAAGTCTCACTGTTTATACAAACTTCTCATATTTTCTTCCAGTGTCAGACCTTAACTACTAAGACAAACTAGCTAAATCATAAAATTCCAGGAATAATCTGTCCATTATAGTAGTAAGTAGGATTGATTTACGTGTTCAAGGTGAGTCACTCAGGAAATATAGATTTGCTAATAAATTTTCAAAGAGATTCACTCATAAAAAGAAGACAATCACTAAAGTATGCATATTTACATGGGACTCCAAAGCTGTTATAATACATCCATAGAGACATTTAGTTCTACAAAACTCATTTCATCTATAATTAGTGAAACTGAACACTTAAAGTCAGAATTTCTTAGGCTGAGAAGCCAGGATTATCTGATAGGAAGAAGGGAGGAGAAAATATTGCAAAAGGTAAGGGATACAGGGTATAAGCTTGCTAGACCACTAAGATATAAACAATGAAGCCATTACAGGGAGGAGAAGCATGATTTGAGTAGCAAATGTACCAGTCTCAGATTTGCACATATAATACATTGGCACATATTTGAATATTTCCCTTTATACAAAAGCTGGTGTGGTAGAGTTTTACTTTCTGTGACACCAGGTCAAAAGAGAGGAATGATTTTGTCCATTTTCAATAGAAAGGATTTCTCTATTGACAAATTTATACAATGTTGAGAAGTAGCTTGAATTAATGTATTCCCATGCCAGGTTATGAATAAATGAAAGGAAAAGTGAGAAACTACATTTTTTAATTTTTTATTGCATTGTTTAAAAGACTAAAAAATTATAGGAAATTTAAATTAACATAGTTAAGCCCTTAAAGAGACATGTTCCTGATTTATATTATTATTATAATATAATATTATTATAATATTATATAATAATTTATAATAATATAATAATATAATATAATATATAATAATATAATATATATAATAATATATATAATTATATAATATATAACATATATTATATATAATATATAATTATATAATATATAATATAATAATATAATAAAATATAATATAATAATATTATAATAATTTATATTATTATGATAATATAAATAAATTATTTATATTTATATTTTATTACTAAAGACAGGTTGAATTGTTCAGATATTATCTAAATTTCTTTCCATGAAGTATTACCATGAAGAAATTGCTATCCCATCAAAAATATTTAAAAATGCACACAAAGGAGGTCATCAATAGAAGGGACTCATTACCATGTGCAAGTACTCAAGTTCAGGGGGAGATTTCATGAGCAGTGGAGCAGTGTTGCAGGTGTCTCTTTCTCTGTTTCTGCTCTGTCTCCTTCTCTCTTGTTCCCTATTTATCTCTGTCTCTATCATAAAGAAAAGAAAAAAGAAAGGAAGAAAGGAAGAAAGGAAGGAAGGAAGGAAGGAAGGAAGGAAGGAAGGAAGGATGGAAGGAAGGAAGGAAGAAGGAAGGAAGGAAGATATCCTTCAAGAGCATACACAGAGCTTCAGCAATAACCCTGGTAGCAAAACAAAGAAAGAAATGCACACAAAATATTAAAACATTGTTTTCAGACAATGACGACAGACAGCACAGGAATTCGTCCATGAATGGAATAAAAAGAACCCAGATAAGCTCTAGGGTTGCTACTGGCTCACTGCCGGAAAACATTCTCCAGGCTGCAGTGCTGAGATGGAAAACTCAGGAAAATGTCAGGTCATAGTGAGTTCAGAAAATAGACTAAACTTGAAATAGCTGAATTTTGCAGGACAAGGTATTAAAGAGGAAGACATTATACAGAGAAAGATCCAAAAAGAGGTTCCTTCTAGTATTTGTATGAGTATTTACCTATAAACGTGTTGAGTAAAACTTCTGAAGGCTTCAGAAAGAACCACTAGAAATTAGTAGGCCAGGGGGTGGACAGTGGTGCACCTGGACTGTATCTATATGCAAAGACCAGGGTTCAAGCTCCAGGTCCCTTGTTGTAAAGAAAAAGCTTCACATGAAGTGAAACAGTACTGTAAGTATCTATCTATCTATCTATCTATCTATCTATCTATATCTATCTATTTATCTATCTATATCCCCTCCTCCCCTCTCAATTTCTCTTTCCTACCAAATAAAAAGAAAAGGGGGGAGGGGGGCAAATAGCTGCCAAGAGCACTAGACTCATCATGCAGGCACTAAGCCTCACCAATAATTCTGGTGGCAATAAAAATGTAAGAGTGGGCCAGGTGGTGGCATACCTGGCTGAGTGCATATGTTACAATATGCAAGGACTGAGGTTCAAACCCAGAGTCCCTACCTATAGGGCGAAAGCTTTGCGAGTAGTGAAACAGTGTTGCAGATGTCTCTCTCCTCTCTATCTCTTCTTACCTCTCGATTTCCGGCTGCCTCTATCCAATAAATAAATAAAGATAATAAAAATTTAAATAGGGGACTTGGGTCGTAGTGCAGTGGGTTAAGTATGCATGCCGCAAAGCACAAGGACTGGCACAAGGATCCCCATTAGAGCCCGGCTCCCCACCTGCAGGGGAGTCACTTCACAGGCGGTGAAGCAGTTCTGGAGTGTCTATCTTTCTCTCCCCCTCTCTGTCTTTCCCTCCTCTCTCCATTTCTCTCCGTCCTATCCAACAACAACATCAATGACAACAACAATAATAACTACAACAGTAAAAAAAAAACAAGGACAACAAAAAGGAAATAAATATTAAATAAATAAATAAAAATAAAAATTTAAATAGTAATAAAGTAAAATAAGAAATTACTGGGCCAATTTCCAAAACTAAAATAAAGCAGAGAATACACAGCACCTCACCAGTCAGAATAGAGAGGGCTTGCATAATATGTGGAACCTGACTTCTCAAAACAGTTCTACCTTACAAAAGGGACTAAATCGTCCATTGAAAAAGGATAATTGGGAATTGTCATTTAAATAGTTCAAAAGTGAGCCTCAAGGGACCAAGTGGTGGTGCACGTAGTTAAGTGCAAATATTACAGTGCACAAGGATCCAGATTCAAGCCCCTGGTCCCCACCTGCAAGGGGAAACATTCACAAGTGGTGAAGCAGTGCTGCAAGTGTCTCTCTGTCTCTCTCCCACTCTATCTCTTCACCTCTTCTCTCAATCTGTCTCTATCCAATAATAAATAAATAAAAATATTTTTAAAGTGAACCTCAAAAGGCTAGAATTGAATTGATTCCAGGTTATATGTTCCAATAAATTCAAGAAGTATGTATAAACACAAATGTAAGCAAATGTTGAAGCCTGAAGTCTTAAAATAATTAGGTATTTCTTCTGCATACAATCAAGCCATTTAGCTATCTTTCTCATATTCTCTATTTCTCTTTAGCTTTCATTCATTTGAAAATGCTGTAATAGAATTTTACTCTACTCATTCCATGTACTTACATTTATGTGCACACATCACTTGTGAACAGAAACCAAAGCAAGTGAAAAGTGTAGTGTTGATTTACAATGATGCACACCAGAAATTTATTTTATAATCAATGTTATTTAAATTTTAGAATTATAAAAAGGTAAAAGCAAATGACCTCATCCAAAAATGGGCAGAGGACATGAACAGAATATTGACTACAGAAGAGATCCAAAAGGCTAACAAACACATGAAAAATTGCTCCAGGTCACTGATTGTCAGAGAAATGCAAATAAAGACAACATTGAGATACCACCTCACCCAAGTGAGAATGGCATAAATCAAAAAGGACAGCAGCAACAAATGCTGGAGAGGCTGTGGGACCAAAGGAACTCTTCTGCACTGCTGGTGGGAATGTCAATTGGTCCAGCCTCTGTGGAGAGGAGTCTGGAGAACTCTCACAAGGCTAGACATGGACCTTCCATATGACCCAGTAATTTCTCTCCTGGGGATATACCCCAAGGGCTCCATAACACCCAACCAAAGATATGTGTACACCTATGTTCATAGCAGCAGCACAATCCGTAATAGGTAAAACCTGGAAGCAACCCAAGTGCCTACAGATGAATTGGCTGAGAAAGCTGTGGTATATATACACAATGGAATAGTACACAGCTATTAAGAACAATGAACCCACCTTCTCTGACCCATCTTGGAGGGTGATGGTGGAGGTTCAGCTTCATTGGGTGGGGAGAGAGGAAGGTTGGGATGGGAAACAGTCTTTTAGTGGTGGGAATGGCATTTTTGTACACTCCTATTAACTTGTAGTAATATAAATCAATATTTAATTAATATGAGAGGGGGAAATAATTGAATGTCTCAAACTTTTTAAGCACAGATCATAGGCTGAATCTTTGAAATGTTGACTCTCTTAAAAGCTTAGACCAGGGAGAACAGAAGCAACTGGTGGCATTACTCTATAAGACACAGCTATATACAAATAATGTCAAAGGACATAAATTATGGTGATGTTGTGTATGATACAGCAAATCCTAACAAAGGGATTCTCTAAGTTAACCCAATTGCCAAATAACTTGATTATAGCAATAACTATCTATTGTCTTCTTAAACCCTAAGACAGCAGGAACCTCCTGATTCCTCTATAGAGCCTATATTTCCCCCAGTCCTGGAACCTCTAGGGTGGGGCTCACTTTCCTGCATGCTTCTCTCAGAAGCTGCAGTATCAGGCTGTCAACACCAGCCTCCATGGATTCAGTATTACTCATGGAATTATCAGTCGGCTGGCACTTCCAGTTTTTCTTGAATGCAGGTGCTAGAGACAAAAAAAAAAAAAATTACAGAACCTGTAAGATGGCTCATCTGGATAATAGGATAATATGTCTGCTTTGTCATGTGGGTGGTCCAGGTTAAGTTCAGCATCCACTGTACTGGAAAAGCTTTGATGCTGTGGTATCTTTTCTTTATTTCCTCTTTTTTCCCCCCTTATATTAAAAAAATATGCCCTGGAAAAAATTACAAAAAAGTATGATAAAACATCTGCATAGAAACTGTATGTTGGGAGTTGGGTGGTAGCACAGCGGGTTAAATGCACATGGTATGAAGTGCAAGAACCTGCGTAAGAATCCTGGTTCGAGCCCTCGGCTCCCCACCTGCAGGGGAATCACTTTACAGGCAGTGAAGTAGGACTTTACAGGCAGTGAAGTAGGTCTGCAGGTGTCTATCTTTCTCTCCTTCTTTCAGTCTTCCCCTCCTCTCTCCATTTCTCTCAGTCCTATCTAACAATGACAACATCAATAACAACAATAACACCAGTAAAAAAACCAAAAACTGTAGGTTTAGTATCCTTTCTTTTTTTTATTTCTTTATTGGGGAATTAATGTTTTACATTCAACAGTAAATTCAATAGTTTGTACATACATAACATTTCTCAGTTTTCCATATAACAATACAACCCCCACTAGGTCTTCTGTCATCCTTTTTGGACCTGTATTCTCCTCCCCCCACCCATCCACCCCAGAGTTTTTTACATTGGTGCAATATGCCAACTCCAGTTCAGGTTCTACTTGTGTTTTCTCTTCTGATCTTGTTTTTCAACTTCTGCCTAAGAGTGACATCATCCCATATTCATCCTTCTGTTTCTTACTTATTTCACTTAACATGAATTTTCTCAAGCTTCATCCAAGATCAGCTGAAAACAGTGAAGTCACTGCTTTTAATAGCTGAGTAGTATTCCATTGTGTATATATACCACAACTTGCATAGCCACTCATCTGTTGTTGGAAACCTGGGTTGCTTCCAGGTTTTGGCTATTACAAATTGTGCTGCTAAGAACATATGTGTACACAGATCTTTTTGGATGGGTGTGTTGGGTTCCATAGGATCTATCCCCAGGAGAGGAATTACAGGGTCACAGGGTAGGACCATTTCTAGCCTTCTGAGAGTTCTCCAGACTGTTCTCCACAGAATTTGGACCAATTTATATTCCCACCAGCAGTGGAGGAGGGTTCCTTGACCCCCACACCCACTCCAGCATGTGCTGCTGTTATGTTTTCTGATGTATGACATTCTCACAGAAGTGAAGTGGTATCTCATTGTCTTGATTGCACTTCTCTTACAATCAAAGACTTGGAGCATTTTCTCATGTGTTTCTCAGCCTTTAGGATCTCTTCTGTGGTGAATAGTCTGTCCATGGCCTCTTCCCATTTTTGGATGGGGTTATTTATTTTCTTGTGGTTGAGTTTGGCAAGCTATATATTCTGGTTATTAGCCTCTTGTCTGATGTATGGCATGTAAAGATCTCCCATTCTGTGAGGGGTCTCTTGGTTTGAATAGTGCAGAAGCTTTTTAATTTGATGTAGTCCCATAGGTTTACAATAATTGCCTTAGTCTTCTTTGTAATTAGATTCATTTCAATGAAGATGTCTTTAAAATTTATGTGGAAAAGAGTTCTGCCAATATTTTCCTCTAAATATTTGATAGTTTCTGGTCTAACATAAAGTCCTTGATCCACTTGGAATTTACTTTTGTATTTGGTGAAATATAGTGGTTCAGTTTCATTCTTCTACATGTTTCAACCCATTTTTTCCAACACCATTTGTTGAAGAGACTCTGCTTTCCCCATTTAATAGTCTGGGCACCTTTGTCAAAAGAGTATTCTTTCTTTGTATAACAAACAACCACAAAAGTCTCAGTAACATACAAAAGTAAATATTTGCTTTTTTGTGTGACTTACTTAATTGGCTGTGTATTTTTTTTATTTGACCTGTACTTGGTAAAGCTCACTAATGGTCAGTTATCAAATCTAGGTTGACTGGGTAATTTTTTTTTAAGTTAGATGGGCTCTTTTACATGTCTGAAGCCTCAGGATGGAACGCAGGATTGACTCAACTATGTTCTGTGCATCTCATAGTCCATCAGACTTTCCTAGATGTTTTCTCATGGTGAAAGCAGAGGAACACAAGCAAGCAAGCTCAGTCATCCAAATTCCTGTGTTGTATTCAGAACATCCCATTGATCAAAGCAAGTTATTAGCCAAGTTCACAGTTAGAGAGACAGCAATAACATGACAAACAACATGATATAAGACAGTCATTAATTGGAGCCACTGGTGCAGTTAATCTATCACACTGTTTTTATAAATGTTGCACATCCCTTTTCTTGAATAAATATGCCATCTTTCATTGTATCATAGCCACTGGGCATTTTAATATGACAAATGTTTCTTGAAATACAGTATATTTGTATAAAACATATCTATTTTTAAATAGTTTAAGTTATAGTATCTATTTTAACTGATAAGATTTCAATATTTGTATATTGTCACTGTCTTACATAAATCCAATTAACTGCTGATCAAAGGCAACTCTTTCCATATATTAAGTTAATTTGACCCTACAAAGCCTATATTACTGACATTCCAAAATAATCTAAGATTATGTTATTTTCAGAATTGTAACTAGAAGCCAATTTAGTATTATCCTGAAATTAAAAAGTATTTTCTAATGTAGTAGTGTTGTGACACAGTATACCGGCCGACCATAAGAAATTGGACACAGCACTTGACTGACATCAGCCTGGCGACAGAACATACTAAAATCTGTGTAAATGCACAATAGATTGTGGATGGATCAAATGGACTAAAACACATCCAGTTGGAATCCTGGCCCTTTTGACCCCTGCTGCTTCTCCTGCTCAGACGCATCTAGACTGAGGTGCTGAGGTGCCCGCCATGGCAGCCTCTCCTGGAAACTGAACACGTGACTCAGTGAGCCAGTAAAATCTAAGACTCTTCTAGGGCCATCTGAGTAGCCTTTACCCCTGCCAGTAATTGTTTATTTCGTGGGGCTGAACTTTTGGTAACTAATTCATGGGCTTTTGAGACTGGTTTGTTTACCCCTGCCTACAATAAAGCTTTTGATTGTTTAAACCCACTCTCAGCCGCACCACAGTCAAGTCCTTTATGCAACTCAGCCAAGTCTTTTAATTTTAATCACAACAGTAGAGAACTTGACTTCACCATCATATGTAGTCAATTTATAATTCCTAAAAATGACATGAAATTATTTATTTTTATCAGCTACATTATCAGATTACACATAAAACCATTTAAGTATGCTCTTATCATACATTGAGAAAAAAAAAACTTTTCAAGGTTTCTTTTTTCTTCTTTTTTTTTTTCTTTGACTCCAGGGTTATTGCTGGGGCTCAGTGTCTGCACCACGAATCCACTGCTCCTAGAGGCTATTTTTTCCCTTTTGTTGCCCTTGTTGTTTTTTGTCATTGTTGTTGTTATTATTGTTATTGCTATCATTGCTGTTGGATAGGATGGGAACACAGAGAGGGGGAGAGAAAGGCAAACACCTGCAGACCTACTTCACCACTTATGAAGCGACCTGCCCTGCAGGTGGGGATCTGGGAGCTCAAACCGGGATCCTTATGCCAGTCCTTGCACTTTGGTGCCACCTGCGCTTAAGCCACTGCACTACCGCCCAACCTCTCTTTTTTCTTATTCTTCTAAAAAGATATCCATCAAGATGCTCTAATGTCCAAACAGTATGCTGCATACCCTAAAGATTAATTTAATCAACTAAATCATTGTTCTACTGTCTGTACTCAGAGAGATTCTCTCTAGATAAGGCTAAAATAAAAACTACATAGAGATACAGTGTTAGGCATGATGTTTTCTGGAATTTATTGCCACATCTTCATATCACTGATTTTCTTATATTATAGAAATATCAACACAAAACATAACGAAATCATTCACTACTGTGACTGGGAAGATTTCCACACAATGTCAACTACCAATGAATTGGGAGCTTCATTAATTGGTATCCTATGATCAATGCAATTTACTGCCATTTATTTCTTTTTTTTAAATCTTTTTATATTTATTTATTTCCTTTTTTTGCCCTTGTTGTTTTATTGTTGTAGTTATTATTGTTATTATTGATGTCATTGTTGTTGTCGTTGTTGGATAGGACAGAGAGAAATGGAGAGAAGAAGGGGAAGACAGAGAGGGGGAGAGAAAGACAGACACCTGCAGACCTGCTTCACCACCTGTGAAGAGACTCCCCTGCAGGTGGGGAGCCAGGGGCTTGAACTGGGCTCCTTACACCGGTCCTTGTGCTTTGAGCCATGTGCACTTAGCTCACTGCGCTACCGCCGGACTCCCACTGCCATTTATTTATAATATGCCTTTGCTTCATACTCAGCACAGAATGATAGCATGTACAGAACAATTTGCCGACTCTCTTTGTATCTGCCTCTTTATCTCCCCCTTCCTCTCAATTTCTGGCTGTCTCTATCCAATAAATAAATAAAGATAATAAAGTTAAAAGGGGGCAGAAGGTGGTGCACCTAGTTGAGCACACATGTTTAAGGACCTGGGTTTGAGTCTATGGTCCCCACCTACAGGGGGAAGGTTTTGCGAATGGTATAGTAGTACTGCAGGTGTCTCCCATTGTCTCTCTCTATCTATCTATCTCCCTCTTCCTCTCGATTTCTGGTTATCTCTATCCAATAAATTTAAAAAAGATAATAAATTTTAAAAAAAGGATTTCAGGTATATTCCAAGGGGCCCATGACTCAACCTCACCAATGTGTCCTGGAGCCCCACTTCCCCAGAGCTCTGTCCCACTAGGGAAAGAGAGAGACAGGCTGGGAGTATGGATCGATCTGTCAACACCCATTTTCAGTGGGAAAGCAATTACAGAAGCCAGACCTTCCACCTTCTGCACCCCGTAATGACCCTGGGCCTATACTCCCAGAGGGATAAAGAATAGGGAAACTATCAGGAGAGGGGATGGGATATGAAACTCTGGTGATGGGAATTGCACCCCTCTTATCCTCTGGTCTTGTCAGTGTTTCCATTTTATAAGTAAAAATTAAAAAAAAAAAAGACTTGTTGACAAAGTTCTTAAAACTAGAGATGCGGGGCTGGGTGGTGGCACACCTGGTTGAGCGCACATGTTAGAATGCATAAGGACCCAGGTTCAAACCCCTAGTCCCCACCTGCAGGGGGAAAGCTTCACAAGTGGTGAAGCAGTGCTGCAGGTGTCTCTCTGTCTCTCACCCTCTATATCCCTCCCTTTCCTCTCAATTTCTGACTATCTCTATCCAATAAATAAATAAAGATATTTTTTTTAAAAAAAACTAGAGATGCATCCTTATCTCTAAAATTTCATTGTCTATGTTCCTTGTTCTTACTAGGCTATAGAGGTTACAACTGGCTTCAAAAACAGTGTCTCTCAGATTTTAAAGTGCATATTCATTTCTTGAGGAATAGATCTTAGAGACATATTTTCTTGATTAAATAACTCTAGGATGAGATATAAAAATGATCTTTTACTATTCCAGGTGATGTTGCATATTTCTCAAAGGGCAAGGTATGCATGACTTCTTTTTGAAACTTTGGCTTCATTTAAATGTAAAATATAGGTTCTGGACTCTGGGAATGAATTAAGTACACGTAAATGCAACACATTTTTGTAACAATGCAGGCAAATGCATAATTTATGAATTGGCCATTGTATGTCATTCAAAATTCTAATCATTTTACGAGTATTTCTCTTGGAACTAATTTCTTATGACACAAACTAGAGGAATGATAGCCCTAATTTTGGTTGGTTTTCACATAATTCTACTGTAATGAAATTTTAAGTTCTATGTCTATTACCCATAAAAATATTTGACAATCTCTGATAGGTATCTCTTGAAATCACTTCCAAACTAAGACACATTTTGTAACAAGTAAAACATGCCAAGCACCAGGTTCTCTTCAGTGGACAGGTTTTTTTTGTTTGCTTGTTTTCCTTATCAAAATAATATGCTCCCGATTTTAAAGCAAATAACTATTTAAATAACTCTAGTCAGAATAACATGCTATCTGAGATTCAGATGATATCTCAGATGACTATTTTTTATTAGTGATTTAATAATGATTTAACAAGATTGTGGGATATAAAGGGTACAATTCCCACCACCAGAGTTCTGTGTCCCATCCCTTCCATTGTAAGCTTCCCTATTCTTTATCCCTCTGGGAATATGGACCCAAGACCTTTATGGGGTGCTTAAAGTGGGAGGTCTGGCTTTTGTAATTGCTTCTATGCAGGACATGGGCATTGACAGGTCAATCCATACCACAAGCCAGTTTCTATCTTTCCATAGTGAGGCAGGGCTCTGGGGAGATAGGGCTCCAAGACATGTGGGTGAGGTAGTCCGACAAGTTTTCAATTATTTCTCTAAGAATAGATTTTTTAATGTAATTATAGAATCTAATAGAGGAATTTTCTCTTTGGCCAATGCATTATATCTTAAGCTTGCAGAGGTATTTATTTATTTATTTGTCTACAGAAGAAATAAACCAAATGCACTTTGCTCAACCACCTAACATTTGCATTAAAAAATTATACAAATATATGTATATAAATAGACAGATATGTGTAAATAACATTAAAGGACAAATTATGGTGAGGTCGTGTATGATACAGAAAATCCTAACAATGGGGTTTTCAAAGTCACCCAACTGTGAAGTAATTTGATTTTAGTAACAAGTATCTATTGCCTTCTTAAACCCTAAGACAGCAGAAACCTCCCACTTCCTCTATAAAGCCCAAATTTCCCCCAGTCCTGGAAAATCTAGGGTGGGGCTCACTTTCCTGCATGCTTCTCTCAATTCATACCAACTGACACTGCATCTGCTGATGCAATGCAATGAGTACTATCTTGGCATGCTTCACCTCACACTGTGTCCAGAGACATCAGGCGTGGAATGTCAACCCATTGGCATCATTACTCAGGTGAGACCTTTCCTTTCTCATAGGACTCCTTAATTCAATTTCGGGTGGTCCACTTCCTAACAAAGCCTCAAAACCTAGATATAGATGAGTTCCAATGAGATAGGACAGATGTACACACGTATCCATAAACTAGGGCAAAATATATACATTAAAGCAAAAGTGCACATTGGTCTGCAGTTAGTCAATAAATGAAGCAAGCAAGTAGAAAGACTTAAAAAGACACCTTAAAGTTCCTAAAGAAATAGTTTCTACAGTTCACAAGCATCAGGGCTTCTTTGGCATTTCGGCTTGTGGGCTCCTCAGCTGACATCCCGCTTCTGTGTCTAGGTCCCTGTGTCTTTACCTATGTAAGTTTGTGCCTTTTTACTGACTATTCTATGTGCTTGTGTGAATAAATACCCCAACTTCCTCTAAAAATATATATATATACTGTGGCTCCTGCAGGGTGACTCTCAGAAATGAAGGTAAGTGACTAGTTCTCCCTCGCTTGTTCAAGAGACGCAGCGATATAGCCAAGAGACACCGGGGAGAATTGAAGCACTCTCATTTATTTGGGGGTGGGCCTGGGTTTAAATAGGGTTTCAGACAAAGAACATTTTTCAAAAATGTCAGAAATTACAGGTTTCTTAAAGGTCAGTTTGCCCCTATGGTAGGGGGCTGGTATGACAAGAATTGATGCAGATACATAAAGGTCAAGATAATTAGTATCCTGATGCAGGCATTTAATTACCCAAAGGCGTTTGAGAAGAGAATAGGGGTTAAACCAGTTAAGGAAAGACAGGGAGAAGATAAGCAAGGTTTTATGCAAATTAAGGACAACAAAGGGCACTGTTAGGAGTGTGTGATAAGGTGTTTTCTCCTTTGTGATCAGAAGGTGAGGTTAACTGAGTAAACGAACCTTAAAGCAGGCAGCCATGTGGCCTGCCACTAGCAAGGAGAAACTGTGAGATCTCTGTGGGCTTGAGAAGCTAACAAGGAAAGCTTGTTACACTTCCCTCACTCACTCCAAAGCTAAACTTATCAAAGTAAGCACTACAAAAGCTCAGTAAGGGCAAGAGACTGGCATATTTTAATGATGACTCTTTGGTCACTATCAGGCCACCCCATCAGCTGGGGCCTTAGTCAGGGAGTCCTGAGATTTCCAAACAGACATGATGGGCCTAGACCTCAAATAGTTCCCTCTCTCCATTATCACTGGTCATCTCCATCAGGAACGACATATTGGACCCCTTTGGGGGCCCCCATAGGACCTTGCCCTCAACATGGATCAACAATGGTAAACAATGTTCCATTTTCCAAAGAGGGATTGGATAACATATGCTATTTACCACCTGAGGAAAATGGGTCCTGAAACTGGTGCAACTCGGAATATTCCTACTAATGACCACAGAATGCAGGTTTGGACCTACAAGGATATAGAGATTACATAGGCTCCTATGCTGAATATGAGCTCCAGACAGAATCGATGGGGTTTACAGTCAACAATATTTATACACCTTTCCCATATTTGGAAGCTACTCTCTTCCCTGATCCAGATTTCTAGCCCTTTTTTCCAGCCATTACATCATCTCCCCAGACAATAATTTGGGTCCACCTGCATATCAGATATCAGGCACAGGCAAAAACTGTAAAGTCATGGGCCCTTTGGAATATACCTAAAATAGACCTACTAGCTTTTTCTAAAACAGAGACCCCAAATCTTCATCTGCAATATTCTTACCTTTAGGTTCATCACTAGTCAACAATTTGTTCAGCTTTATATCTAACTCTTTTTCAGCCACCAGGTTCCAGATGCTAACATGATGCTAGCCTTACTTGCCTGGGCAGACAACCCCACCAATGTATCCTGGAGCCCCACCTCCCCAGATCCCTAGCCCATTAGGGAAAGAGAGAGACAGGCTGGGAGTATGGACTGACCTGCCAATGCCCATGTTCAGTGGGAAAGCAATACAGAAACCAGAACTTCCACCTTCTGCACCCCCATAATGATCCTGGGTTCATACTCCCAGAGATATAAAGAATAGGAAAGATATCAAGGGAGGGAATGGGATATGGAGTTCTAGTGGTGAGAACTGTGTGGTATTGAACCCCTCTTATCCTATGGTCTTCTCAATATTTCCATTTTATAAATAGAAATTTTAAATATTTTTTTATTTATACCCAAATGCTTACTTCATATTTAAATTCCCTTATCTCAGATTTAAATGTCAGGAACCTAATTCATAGTACTTTAATATATATATATATATTCCTTTCACAGTATTTCCCATCTCAGGAAATAGCACCTCCAACTTTACAGTTACTCAAAACAAAAACCTAAACAAATTTGTTTTTAACCTCCTCATTTTCTTTACACATGGCATTCAGCTAATTAATAGAATATATTTATCCTCACTCAAATGCAAACAGAATTAGACCAAACTTTCACTATATCACTAATACCATCCTGACTTCAGGGAGTACCATCTCATAGACTCTGAATTTATTTCTCTCTGTTTTCATTCTTAAGTTCCTTCTATAATCCGCCATATTAATTTAGTACTCAGTATGACCCAGGGCTGGACAGTGGTGCACTTGAGAGAGTGCACATGTCACAGCATGCAAGAATCAAGGTTCAAGTGCCCATTCTTCACCTGCAGGGGAATATCTTTGCAAGTAGGGAAGCAGTACTACAAGTGTCTCTTAGTCTCTCTCCCTCCCTAACTCCCCCTTAACCTCTAGATTTTTGGCTGTTTCTATCTAGTAGATAAAGATAATAAAAAACAAATAGTCAGTGTGACCCTGTAAACATCTATATCAGAACAAGTCCATGACTGCTGATCACAATCACTCCTTAGTGACCTGCACAGATTCTCCCTACAGTCCTATGGTGAAGTAGCCCACATGTTCCATCAGTATCTATAAGACGACAAAGATCCATCAATTAAGTTCCTTAAGAAATTATATTTCAAATATGACTCAACTGTGTTACTCTTATCCAGTGATCTTGACTAAAGAAAGAGTTTATGGGGAAATGCACCCTTCTTATTCTATAGTCTTGTCAATATTTCCATTTTATAAATTTTAAAAAAATTTAAAAAGAGAGTTTATGTAACTCCTTTCAAAAACTAAGCTCAATGAGTAAATAAATGTGAAAGTATAAGCCTTTTCCTTGACAGTTTTATGAGTTCAATTTCTCACTGAAATTTAACAAATTCACTTTGTTTAAAAAAAAAAAAAAAAGTAAGAAAGAAATTATATGGAACCAAGTCCCTACCTACCCAGGATGGAAACTTAACATCAAATAGCATAGTTTCCTAAATTTGTGAAGATTTAATGTTAAAAGTACAACAGAAAATCAACCAAGTCTATAGTTTACCTCATTATTCTACTCTTATATTGTCTCCTACCTGGATTCTATTCATTCACTCTACATAAACACATTGGTGTCCTTGTCTATTATAAGCATAGTTCTCTTTACAATGAGTGTTTTACTTTGTTTACTTGACTTTAATTTAATTGCCATGCTTTTTCTCTGGGTCTCAATTTCTTTATTTGCACAGATAGATATAGACCAGGTACCATGAGATAGGGCATATGTTCACATGTATCCATAAATTACAGCAAAACATATATCTGAAAGCAAAAGTGCACAACACTCTGCAGTGAGTCAATATATGCAGCAAGCAAATAGAAAGACCTAAAAAGATGCCACAAAGTTCCTAATGAAATAGTATCTACTTAGGAAGATGGCGGCCTGAGAAATAGTATCTACTTAGACTTAGATACCCTCCTCACCTACATCCTATTACACTTGCTTCAGTCACTCCAAAGATAACCTTATCAAAATAAGGACTTCAAAAGCTGATTAAGGACAAGAGACTGGCAGGCTTTAATGATGACTCTTTAGTCACTATCAGACCACCCCATCAGCTTGGGCTCTAGTCAGAGAGTTCTGAGATTCACAAACAGACATGATGTGTCTAGACCTCAAATATATCCCTCTCTCCATTGTTAATAGACATCTATAAAAGGAACAACACAATAGACCCCTTTGTGGGCCCCATAGGACTTTGCCTTCAAGGTGGATCAACAACAGTAGAGAATGTTCCATCCTGCAAAGGGAGGCTAGACAACATATTCTATCTTCCACCTAAGGAAGATTGGTCTTGAAATTGGGGAAGCATGGAATGTTCCTAATCATGAACACAGAACGTAAGCTCAGATCTGCAGGGATGCAGAGGTCACATAGGTGCCTAAGCTGAATATGGGCCCCAGATCAGATCAAATCGATGGGGTTTATAGTCAACATTAATGCACCTTTCCCATATTGGGAGCTACTCTCTTCCCTGATCCAGATTTCTAGCCCTTTTTCCAGCCATTACATCATCTCCCTAGACAATAACTTGGTTCCACCTGCATATCAAATGTCAGGCTCAAAAAAAAAAACAACACTAGTATAGTCATGGGCCCTTTGGAATATAACTAAAATAGGCCTACTATCTATCTACAAAATGAATACCCCCAAATCATCACCTGCAGTATTCTATCCTTTAAGTTAATGATTAGTCAGCAATCTGTTTGGCTTTATATGTTAACTCTTCTTCTAGTCACCAGGTTCAAGATGCTACAGTGATACCAACTGGACTTCCCTGGGCAGATGACCCCAACAATGTGTCTTGGAGCTCCACTTCCCTGAGAACCCCCCACCACTAGGGAAAGAGAGAAACAGGCTGGGAGTACAGATCAACTGCCCAATGCCCATGTTCACCAGGGAAGCAATTACAGAAACGAGACCTTCCACCTTCTGAACTCCATAATGTCCTTTGGTCCAAGCTCCCAGAGGGATAAAGAATAGGAAAGCTGACTTCCGGAGGTGGGGCTAGCGAGCAGCAGCAGCTGTGTTTCTCGCTGTCCTCTCACAGGTCAACTAGAAATACCAAAGGAGACCACCTGAGACATCAACAAGACAGTATGAGAACAACTTCAGGAAGCCATCAAATCACTGGTAAGTGCAAACACATGTGGGTCATGGACAGAGAGGAGCCTAGGGAGAGATTAAATGGCTGGTAAGAATCCAGAGGTTTACCATTTGAGACACCACCTCCAGTCTGTTTCACCAACTAAAAGATGGCTGAAAGGAGGAGAAGACTCCCCTGAGACTCACAAAATGCAACTGTGAGTCTCCATTGCTACTGTCCTCAGAATCTGGAGAAGCAGCAGGGAGGCCTTGTACTGACAACAGGGGACAGACAACTACCCAAGAAACTCAGGAGAAGATCTATCCCTCAGTGGCCTATCAGTGGGGCTGTGAAGGTCTCTTTGCATAACCACTGGATTATCTCTGTCCCACCCTGCTTTACCTCTTGTTCAGGAGTCAGTAATTAAGCTAAGAAGCCTACTTATAGTTTAAAATCCCTGGGGCTCCCATAGCCTACAGGGAAGAAAAAGAACAAAAGAGGCTTTTAAGCTCCAACTCATGGATTAAAATACTACAGAAACAACTATCAATTTCCACAACTCTGAAACCCTCAATTACTTTACTTAGACACAAGTTAATCCAGGCAAGAGTGAACAGTAATTTGAAAAGTACTGAGAGAGGGACCTCATAACTATATACTATATAGAATGGTTAAACCAACAAGAAGAAATATTGGAGAAATGAACTAGGACAAAAGTCCAGCTAAAGCCCCACAAAGGTTGAACAACAAAATAATGAGATCAACATCTAAATACTAATTAAGTAAATAATCACATGAGTGAGTAGAGTTTTAAAGAATTGTCATCAGAAATGCAGAAACAACAAATGAGACCCTGGAAGAAAACACTATCTCAAGGTTATTAGAGAGCTGACATAGCTGAGCTAAGAACAAAAATATCTGAACAAGCTAAAACAGTATCAGAACAGGGTAACAAAATAGATGAACTCCAGAAAACAGTATAGGGGAGAGAGAATAGAATCAATGAGGCTGAAGACCGAATTAGCAAGATTGAGGATGAATCAGAAACAACTAACAAAGCAGTAAGAGATCTCAAAAAGAGATTAAAAGATACTGAAAACAACAACAGAGACCTATGGGATGACTTCAAAAGAAATAATATACACCTTATTGGCTTACCAGAGGAAGAAATAGAGGGAGGGGAAGAAAGCATTCTTCATGCCATAATAGCTGAGAACTTCTCTAGTCTAGACACCATCAAAGACATAAAGATTCAAGAAGCCCAGAGGGTCCCAAACAGAATTAACCCATACTTAAAGACACCAAGACACATTATATTTAAAATGGAAAGGAATAAGGATAAAAAAGGGACCCTGAAGGCTGCAAGAGAAAAACAAAACCCATAAGATTAGCAGTAGACTTCTCCACACAAACACTATAGGCCCGTAGAGAATGGCAAGATATCTATCGAGTGCTCAATGAGAAAGACTTTCAACCAAGAATACTGGATCCTGCTAGACTGTCATTCAGACTAGATGGAGGCATAAAAACCTTCTCAGACAAGCAACAGTTGAAAGAATCAACCATCACCAAGCCTGCCATGAAAGAACTTCTGAAAGGTCTCCTATAAACAGTCAGACCACCAGAAATAGGCCATCTGTCTGAACATTCCAAAAATATACAAGAATGGTGTTACAATATCTTCAACCTTTGCTATCAATAAATGTCAATGGCCTGAATTCACCTATTAAAAGGCACAGAGTAGAAAGATGGATCAGAAAGCACAACCTAACAATATGCTGTCTACAGGAAACCTACCTAACTCAACAAGACAAACACAGACTCAAAGTGAAAGGATAGAAAACTATCATACAAGCCAATGGCCCACAAAAAAGGGCAGGAACAGCTATTCTCATATCTGACACGATAGACTTTAAAGAAAATTTAAACAGATAGGAATGGACACTACTTAATGCTCAGTGGATCAGTCAATCCAGAGGACTTAACAATTATTAATATCCATGCACCCAATGAGAAGCCATCTAAATACATCAAACACCTACTGAAAGAGCTACAGCAATATATTAACAGAAACACAGTCATAGTAGGGGACTTCAGCACCCCACTTGCTCAATTTTGATAGATCATCCAGGCAGAAAATCAATAAAGACATGAGGGAGTTAAATGAAGAGATAGATAAACAAGAACTATTAGACATTTTCAGAGTCATTCATCCCACGAAACTGGAATACACATTTTACTCAACCACATGGGTCATTCTCAAGGACAGACCATATGTTAGGCCGCAAAGACAGCACTAGCAAATTCAAGAGCATTTAAATCACCCCAAGCATCTTCTCAGACCACAGTGGAATGAAACTAACATTTGACAATCAACAAAAGATTAGTAATAGTCTTGAAATGTGAAAGCTCAACAGTACACTACTTAACAACTACTGGGTCAAAGAGGAAATTAAGGAAGAAATCAAAAAGATTCTAGAGTTCATGAAAATGAAGACACAAGCTATCATAATATTTGGGACACAGTGAAGGCAGTACTTAGAGGGAAGTTCGTAGCCACACAAGCACACATTAGGAAACAAGAAAAAGAACAAATAAACAGCCTAATTACATATCTTAAAGACCTAAAAGAAGAACAAAGGAACCTTAAAGCAACCAGAAGGACAGAAATCACTAAAGTTAGGACAGAAATAAATAACATTGAAAATAATAAAAACATAGAAAAGATCAACAAAAGTAAATGTTGGTTCTTCTAAAGAGTGAACAAAATCAACAAATGTTTAGCCAGACTCACAAAACAAACAAAAAAATATCAGATCATAAATGAAAGAGGAGATATCACAACAGACACTGCAGAAATTCAACATATCATGCAAAGCTTCTATGAACAACTATATGCCACCAAACTAGAGAACCTGGAAGAAATGGATGAGTTCCTATATACCTAGAAACTTACAAAAGTAAGTAAAGAGGAAATAGATAACAGGAATAGGCCCATCACAGCTAATGAAATTGAAACAGTTATCAAAAACCTTCCCAAGAATAAAAGTCCTGGACCAGATGGTTTTACAAGTGAATTCTACAAAATCTTCAAAGAAGAACTAATATCTCTACTTTTAAAAGTCTTTCAGAAGATTGAAGGCACTGGAATACTCCCTTCCAGCTTCTATGAAGCCAACTTCACTTTGATACCAAAAGCAGACAAGGATACAACCAAAAGAAAAAACTACAGATCAATATCGCTGATGAACATAGATGCTAAAATATTGAAAAAAATTCTATCCAACTGGATATAGCAGTATATTAAAAAGATTGTTCATCATGACCATGTGGGGTTTATCCTAGGGATGCAAGGTTGATTTAATATACATAAATCAATCAGCGTGATCCACCACATCAACAAAAGACCAAAAACCACATGGTCATATCAATAGATGTAGAGAAAGCCTTTGACAAAATACAACATTGCTTTATGAATAAAACATGACAAAAAAAATGGGGATAGATGAAAAATGCCAGAAAATAGTGGAGTCTATATATAGAAAATCTACAGCCCCACATAATACTCAATGGTGAAAAACTGGAAGCATTTCCACTCAGATCAGGTACTAGACAGGGCTGCCCACTATCACCATTACTATTCAACATAGTGTTGGAAGTTCTTGCCATAACAACAAGATCAGAAGAGAAAACACAAGTAGAACCTTAAGTGGAATTGGCATATTGCACCAAAGTAAATGATTCTAGGGTGGGTGGGTGGGAAAATACAGGTCCAAGAAGGTTGACAGAAGACCTAGTGGAGGTTGTATTGTTATATGGAAAACTGAGAAATATTATTAATGTACAAACTATTGTATTTACTGTCAAATGTAAAACACTGATTCCCCAATAGAGAAATTATTTTAAAAAGAAAGAGGTTCAGAGCACTGTGGTTTGGGTTAAAAAAAAATGAGAATTTTGGGTGGGCTTCTTTTGTGCTGTCATTCTACAGATATGTATTAAGCACCTACTATGTGCCAGGCACTTTTGAATGCAAGGCTACTGTGGTGACAAGACAGGTCAGGGCCCTTTCCCTTCAGGGAGCTTGGAATATATGGAAGCAGACAAATAACTCTAATGAGCAAGATTATAACCTAGTTGGTGACAGAATGGGTAGAGCACTAAACCTGTGTGCATGAGGTCCCAAGTTTGATCCCCCAGCACTGCCTGTGCAACAGTGATGTATGGTTCCCCCCTGCCAAAAAAAAAAAAGAATAAGAAAGCTATCAGGGGAAGAGATGGGATAGGGAGTTCTGGTAGTGGGAATTGTGTGGAGTTGTACCCCTCTTACCCTATGGTTTTTGTCAGTGTTTCCTTTTTATAAATAAAAATTATATATATATATATATAAACACGGAGATCTCCAACTCTTCACCCGAACTATTCCAGCCTTTAGGTTCACGATTAGTTCACAATCTGTTTGGCTTTACAGGTTAACTCTTTTTTTCAGCCACCAGGTTCCAGATGCTAACATGATGCCAATCAAACTTCACTGGGCAGACAACCCCACCAATGTGTCCTGGAGCCCTGCTTCCCCAGTGCCCCACCCCACTAGGGAAAGAGAAAGACAAGCTAGGAGTATGGATCAACCTGTCAATGCCTATGTTCAGTGGAGAAGAAATTACAGAAGCCAGACCTTCCACCTTCTGTACCCCATAATATCCCTTGGTCCATACTCCCAGAGGGATAAAGAATAGGAAAGCTATCAGGGGAGGGGATAAGATACAGAGTTCTGGTGGTGGGAATTGTGTGGAGTTGTACCCCTCTTATGCTATGGTTTTTTTCAGTTTCCTTTTTAAAAATAAAAAATAAAAATTAAATAAATAAAGTCTAAAATACCTGGTAAAAAAAAGGATATGGAGTAAGGAGGCTGAGAGAGCACTGCAGACCCAGTACACAACAGTGGTGGGATTAAGTTGGTGAAATTGGTGGTGGTAGTATTGTTTAGACACCTATAATGGTGATAATAAATTGTTCAGTTTGTCAACAATTATCTTGTATACTATTATTACCACAATAAAATTATTTGAAAAACAAAATCACATGGTTTCAATAGGTGTAGGAATAAGCATTTCACAAAACTCAATGAATTTTCATGATAAAATTTTTAATAAAAGGAAATTAATTCAATAATAGTCACATATGACAAGCTCATAGATAACATCATAGTGAACATTATGAACTGCTAGAAATTGTTCCTCTAAGATCAAGAAGAAAGAAAGGAAGTCCACTCCCACCACTTCTATTCAAAAAGGCTGAACAGAAGCCCTAAACTTAGCAACTCAGGAAGAAAAAGAAAATTGGAGGCCAGACAGTGGTACATCTAGGAGAGTATTCATGTTACAATGCATAGTGATTATGCAGAAAAGCTCTCATGCCTGAGGCTCCAAGGTCCCAGATTCAGTTCTCCATACCATCATAGACTAGAGCTAAGCAGAGCTCTGGGGAAAAAGAAAAATCAAGTCCCCAGCCCACAATTGTTTTGAAAGTGGTGAACCACTGATATATGTCTCCTTCTTTCCCCCTTTCTATCTCTCTTCTCCCTTCTCAATTCCTCTGTGTCCTATATATATTTTTTTCAAAAAGAAAGATAAATAAAAGGACACAGTAGATAGGAAGAAGTAAAATTCCAAATACTTTGATTTAATACACACTCTATTGAGTCCACAAAGGACTGTTAGAGAAATAAAATAAATTTGAAAAGTAGAAAGATATAAAATTAACATGGAAAAATCAGTGGGGCCAGGTGGCAGCACACTTGGTTGAGTGCTCATGTTACAATGCCCCAAAAATCTGGATTTGAGCCGCTGCAGGGGGACCTAGCACATTATGATTGGGCCCTCCTCAATCGCTATCGAACAGGCCATGGCCGGTGCGCCGCTATGTTCCACCGCTGGGGAGCCAGAGATGACCCGAACTGCCCCTGTGGCTACAGACAGATTATGACCCACGTAGTCAACGACTGCCACCTCTCCAGATTCAAAGGATGTCTCGAAACTTTACATCAGGCTCAACCTGACGCTGTTAACTGGCTACAGAAGAAGGGCAAACGCTAGAAGAAGAAGGGGGAAAGCTTTGCAAATTATAAAGCGAGGCTTCAGGTGTCTATCTCCCTATCTCCCCCTACTGTCTTGATTTCTGGCTGTCTCTGTCCAATAAATAAAGATACTTGAAAAATTAAAGAAAAAAATCAGTTGTATTTTTATACATTATTAGCAGGTGAGCTCAAATACAATTAAGAAAATGGTTTCCAGGGTCAGGCAGTGGCACAGTGGGTTGAGCGCATGTGGCTCAGGGTGCAAGGACCCGTGTAAGGATCCCGGTTAGAGCCCCCGGCTCCCCACCTGCAAGGAGTCACTTCACAGGCGGTGAAGCTGGTCTGCAGGTGTCTTTCTCTCCCCCTCCCTGTCTTCCCCTCCTCTCTCCATTTCTCTCTGTCCTGTCCAACAACGAACAACATCAACAATGGCAATGATGATAACCACAGCGAGGCTACAACAACAAGGGCAACAAAAGGGGAAAAAAATAGCCTCCAGGAGCAGTGGATTCATGGTGCAGGCACCGAGCCCAGCAATAACCCTGGAAGGAAAAAAAAGAAAGAAAGAAAGAAAGAAAGAAAGAAAGAAAGAAAGAAAGAAAGAAAGAAAGAAAGAAAATGGTTTCCAGGATCAGTTAATGATGTACCTGGTAGAACACGAATATTACCATTTGCTAAAGTCCAGCCCCTCCCTACAGAGGAGAAGTTTCAGAAATAGTGGAACAAAGCTTCTGGTGTCTCTCTTTCTCCCCCACCCCTCTCTATTTTGTCTTTTCTGTCTCTATTAGAAAGAAAAAATGAAAAACTAACATCTGCTGGGAATCATAGGTTCTTCTTGCAGACATTGAGCTGAAGTGGTAACTCTCACCACACCAAAAAAAAAAAAAGTGTGTGGGAGTCGGGCGGTAGTGCAGCAGGTTAAGTGCAGGTGGCACAAAGCACAAGGAGCGGCATAAGTATCCCGGTTCGAGCCCTTCAGCTCCCCACCTGCAGATGAGTTGCTTCACAAGCGGTGAAGCAGGTCTGCAGGTGTCTACCTTTCTCTCCCACTCTGTCTTCCCCTCCTCTCTCCATTTTCTCTGTCCTATCCAACAACAACGACATCAATCATAACTACAACAATAAAACAACAAAGGCAACAAAAGGGAATAAATAATAAATATTTTTTAAAGTGTGTGTGTGTGTGTGTGTGTGTGTGTGTGTGTGTGTGTGTGTGTGTGTGTGTGTGTGTATGTTCCATTCTTCTGTCTCCAGTGTCTTTGCAATCTGGAAAACGAGCAAAATTTTAGTAATAGTAGCATGCACTGAAGGGAAAAGAGAATGGCTTTAGAGCCACTCTAAAGATCCAGTAGCCAAGAATTGTAATTATTTGAGTCCTCTGACAACTTGGAAGTCCCAGTCGTTGCTTAGAGGCTCGATGACTTGATAAGGACAAACCTTCAGTATCCTAGATGCTTGCAATTGCAATTTGAAATTTCTCCTTTACTGTATGCTTATGTAGAATTTGAGAGCAGCCAAACATGAGATATTGGGTATTTTTCAAGTTGTTCCTGAACATGTACATGGCATTTTCAACTCCTAGGAATATAACAGAGCTGGTCTACGACCATACCACTCTGAACACAACTGATTTCAGAATACAAAAAAGCTTTTCAAAACGACTTATGGACATCATGTTTTCCAGAGTTTCTTTTTAAAATTTTACAGGTCTCTCCTCCCTCCTGCTAGCCCTGTGTCTGCAGCTATGATGTTAAATAATTGCTACAGATTAAAGTATTTTTGCAAATATCTGGGAACAGGTTACATGCAGTGAGTGAGCTCTCAGTTTAGATGAAAATAAGTACTGCTCTCTCACCCTTTTTCCAGCCATGACATCATCTCCCCAAATAATAATATCTGCATATCAGATATCAGGTACAGGCAAAAACTGTAAAGACATGCACCCTTTGGAATATACCTAAAGTAAACCTACTAGCTATTTACAAAACAGGAACCCCCAAATCTTCATATGCAATATTTCAGCCTTTAGGTTCATTTGTTTGGCTTTGTTAACTCTTTTCCAGCCACCAGGTTCCAGATGCTACCATGATGCCAACTGGACTTCCCTGGAGAGACGACCTCACCAATACGTCCTGGAGTCCCACTTCCCCAAAACCCCGCCTCACTAGGGAAAAAGACAGATAGGCTGGGAGTATGGATCGACCCTCCAATGCCCATGTTCAGCGGGGAAGCAATTACAGAAGCCAGACCTTCTACCCTCTGCATCCCATAATGTACCCTGGATCCAGACTCCCAGAGGATTAAAGATTAAGAAAGCTATCAAAGGAGGGGATGGGATATGGAGTTCTGCTGGTGGGAACTGTGTGGAACTGTACCACTCTTATCCTATGGTCTTGTCAGTGTTTCCATTTTAGAAATAAAAATTTTAAAACTAACTCCTGATTTACATATAGCTGTTCATTCCATTAACCTCCCTCACCATCCAAAAAAATTGCAAGAATGAAAGAGAAAAGAAAGAGAGAGAAAGGAAAGAAGGAGGGGAGGGAGGAAGGAAAAAATGAAAGGAAGGAAGGGAAAGAAGAAAGGAAGGAAGGGAAAGAAGAAAGGAAGGAAGGAAGGAAGGAAGGAAGGAAGGAAGGAAGGAAGGAAAGATGGATGGAAAGAAGGGTGGTGCACTATGCGCAAGGATCTGGGTTCAAGCCTGTTGTTTTTGACAGGTTATGTTGTTTTCACTGGGCTGACTTCACGGGCAGGTAACAGATGACCAGGGACTCATGGTTGAGCTGTAGTCAGTATCTCTTTATTCATGCAGGACGCAGCACAATCTAAGATGAGCTAAGCTAAACTCAAGGTACAGTACTCTAAAACTCACAATGCTGTCTTTATATATACTTCCCAAGTAGGGTGGAAACAGGATGTGACATATAGAGGGTGGAGAGAAAAGTGACTGGTGAAAATCAGGGTGTGGGATGTGACCTGCCCATCCCCCAGATAAGTGACAATTTGGCTACCTATGCACTATGGCCTTCTCTTCTGCTTGTGAAGAGATCTCCAAAGGCCTCTGCCCTTTCTTCATGAGACTGTTTCGCTGTTTCTGGAACATCTATCTCTGGACCACTCTGTGGTTTCTGCCCAACGCCAGCCCACAGGAGCCCAACGCCAGCCCGCATGAGCTGGCTTTCTGCCGCATGGCGCGGGGCATTGGGCATGGGCTCCCCCCACGCTACTAGGCCACCAAGAGCAGGGAAGCAGGCGTGGTGGGCAGGGCTGTAGCCCATCCTGGCCGCCACCCTGGGGCACCTCAGCCCACACCTTCTGCACGATCGGCCTGCCAGCCCCCCTGCTATGAAGTCTGGACAGATCCTGGACCACCCAGAGACCATGGGCTCCCTGCCGAAACTGGGCCCCCTGGCCGAGATTCCCAGCTTGGCTCTGAAGGCAGAGGAGCTAAAATACGCAGAGATCCCTGCAGAGATCGCAACCTGCAATTCCTGGAAGTGAAGCTGCCCACGAAGCCACCACTGGACAACGCACTCCCCAGACGGCTAAGACAATATAGATCTAAACTCGTGTTTAAAATGACATGTCTTCGTAACAAAAGTTTTCCTCCTTGTGTATTGAAGACCATGTTTACATGTGTGTTTAAAGTTTTGTAAATATTAACTTTAAGGTTAAAAATGTAACTTTAAGGCTATATTCTTACCAGACAGAGTTAAATGAAAAAGGTTTTCAACATAGTTCTCAAAAAGGGAAAATTAACTTACATTTAAAGTCTGAGTTAAAAATTAGTTAAAAATCAATATATTTTAACTAAGTTAGTCTAAAAAAAAAAACCTGCGCACACCTAGGGTGTGTCTCCATCTTCAATGGGTATAACAAAAGGTTAAATAGACTTGTTGATATGTAAAACTCTTGAATTCTTCTCAATTAGAGATGGTAGATTGCACAATGGTTATGCTAATGATTCTCATGCCTGAGGCTTTTTTTTCCATGGTTCTCTGTTTACCTTTCCACATTTTATTGTTTAAACTTTAACCAACCTTAAAATCATACTTTAAAAGACTTCCAATTGTAATAGAGTTATCAATTGTGGTAAACTTCTAATCTGCTACAAGTTTTGTTTCATAGTAAGTTAACTGCAGCGGTCAAGTTCTCTACAAAAAAGTGGAATTCCAACAGCTGACCTTCCTCATGCAACAATTCACCCCCCCCCCGGCAATTCTTCGGTGGACATCTGCTTTGGACTGGCACTTCAATCGGACTCACTGGCACACCTCTTGGACACTTTGCACAAAATTAGCAACTTCCCTTTATGCTGCTGGGTTTCTCAAAGACTGACTGCAGCCAGCTGCCTTGAGACTCTAGGCCATACCCCCGCCCCCATGCCAAATAATGCCCGTCAAGGCAAGTAACGCCCCCCCAGAGGCAAAAGAAGCCCCCAGAGGCAGGAAATGTTTTTTTAGCTGATAAAGTCTTGCCCACAGAGGCTTAAAAGCCCCCCTCAGGCCTTCCCTTGGCAGCACACTGTTTCTTGTTGCTCACTTACATGTTCCTCCATGTTTGCGCCAGTTTCTTTTTTGAAAATGCCTGTATGATATAGGTTTCTGTTCACCCCACACTCCTGATACTATGGTCATTTAGTTAAAAAGAAAAGGGGGAATTGTTGCTATGCTTCACATTGGTTTGGTCTTGCTCTCCCCTGCTGGGAGATTTGGTTTGGCCCTTGCTAGTTTTTGCGCTACTCCCTTCTCCCCACCCCCTACCCTACGTACTTCCTGAGTTCCTGCCACAGCCGCTGGAGGAGAAGGATGCAGGACAGATCTGTGTGGTGATTAGTTTAAGAGTCCCTCTCTGCCACAGGAGGAGAAAGACAGGAGAGCACATGTTTGCCCACTCGTGATTAAACTGCGTTCTCAGCTCAGCCAAGTGTCTCTGGTCATCTCTGTTACCCACCCGTGAAGCCAGCCCAGTTAAAACAACAAAATTTCTGTTAGTCAGTGGGGCCAAGTGGTGGAGCACCTGGATGAGCACACATGTTACAGTGTGCAAGGACCCAGGTTCAAGCCCCTGGTCCCCATCTGCAGGGAGAAAGCTTCACAAGTAGTGAAGCAGGGCTGCAGGTGTCTCTCTGTCTCTCTCCCTCTCTATCACCCCCTTCCCTCTCAATTTCTGACTGTCTCTATCCAACAAATAAAGATTTAAAAAAATTCTGGTAGTCCTCAGGTTGTTGCACTCCTTTAGTTAACTTTCAGGTTCTGAACAAAACTTATTTTGACTATTTTTAATCATAGTTCTTGCTGCCTTTATGGTAAAGCAGATTTTTTTCCACCTTATTGGAGTGGGGGGGAGAAGCTTGTTAATTTTTGCATTATTATACTATCATTCTAGATGTTCTTTTTTTTGCATTTACTTTTAATTTAATATATGAATTATTCCATTTTAATCCTAGTGACAATCAAATACAACATGAATTTTTAGCAGTAGAGCAGATTGTCCCATGACTGACCCAAAAAAAAGTCAGTGTTAGTCTATTAACAGTGTTTACTTGGAACAAGGGACTTAAATTGCTGTGCCCCTAGGGCTTAGGCTAAACTATGGCTATGTCAACCAAAGTCAGGGACAATTTTTTTTTAATTTTTTTTTTATAAAATGGAAACACTGACAAGACCATAAGATAAGAGGGGTACAATTCTACACAATTCCTGTCACCGGAACTCCATATCGCATTCCCTCCCCTGAGAGCTTTCCTAATCAGGGACAAATTATTTAAGAGCATCTCAAAATTTCCAATTCCACATAATGGAACTAATACCTTAGAATTTGTTCCACTTGTTAATTATTTATATTCTAAGGAACAACTTTATTTCCAGATTACTAATACCAATTTTAAGGAGATCTCACTGCCTAAGAATACTGGAAAATCATAGCATTGTAATGCACTAAATAACAGTTTCAAGTACAGTTAGCTGTGATCTTAGATGGACATCAAAAGGCAAGATTCTCACACACGAAAAAATTCTAGAAATTTCTCATGATTAATTTTAGTGGAATTCTAGATATATCACTGAATGTGTGATCCAGAAGACAGTCACTACTATAAACCTTGTACCTCCTCCCACCAAGAGAAGACAGATATTAGTTAAGACTAAATTGAGATAGATTAGATAGATGATGATGATAGATTTTCTTTTTTTTCTTTTTTTATTATTTATTTATTTATTCCCTTTTGTTGTCCTTGTCGTTTTATTGTTGTAGTTATTATTGTTGTCATTGTTGGAAAGGACAGAGAGAAATGGAGGGGGGAAGGGAAGACAGAGGGGGAGAGAAAGATAGACACCTGCAGACCTGCTTCACCGCCTGTGAAGCGACTCCCCTGCAGGTAGGGAGCTGGGGGCTTGAACCAGGATCATTACATGGTCGTTGCGCTTTGCACCATGTGTGCTTAACCTGCTGTGCTACCGCCCAACTCCCGATAGACAGATTTTCAAATACACATATAACCCTCTCCCCACTTAAACATAAGAATATTTTAATTTCTTTATTGGAGGATTAATGATTTACAGTTGACAGCAAAACACAATACATAAGAATTTTTATTAATTTTTCTTTCTTTCCGCTCCCCAAGCAGTGGTCAGCCCTGGATTTTTTTTTTTAATTTTCTATTTTTTTAATTGAACAGAGAGAAATTGAGAAGGTTGGGAGAGTTAGAGAAGAAAAGAGAGAGAGATGTGCACACAGGCTTCACTACTTGTGAAGCTTTGCCTTTGCAGGTGGGGATGGGGGCTTGAACCTGAGTCCTTGTATGTGGTAATACACACACTCCACAGGTGCACCACTACCCAGTTCCTCAAGAATTTTCCTTTATTCACTTTCATTTCTTCAAAGATTTATTTATTTTTAATTTTTTATTATCTTTATTTTTATTGGATAGAGACAGCCAGATATTGAGAGGGGAGGTAGAGATAGAGAGAGAGGGACAGACACCTGCAGCCCTGCTTCACCACTTGTAAAGCTTTCCCTCCACAGGTGGAGACTTGGGGCTTGAACCTGGGGACCTTAAGCACTATAACATGTGCACTCAAGCAGGTGCACCACCACCTGGCCCCTCAAAGATTTATTTATTAACTTATAAAAGAGAACAAGAACATGACTCAGACTCATTTGTTTTCAGGAATTGAATTCAGGACCTCATATATACAAGCCCAGTGGTTTTCCTCTTATGTGCCTTTCCAGCTGTTGTTTATACATTTGCAATGACTATCTTTACTGGGAAGTTTGATGTTATAGGATTGTGTTTCATTCTCTGTTATTTCTGTGCCTAAATATTGTGGATGCTTTGTCATTTCGTAAAAACAGCATATAGTATTAAGTATTTGAATCATTTCTGAGTTTTAATCTAAAGCATGACTACAAAGGAAAGACTATAAGTAACCACTAACACTATCAACAATAGGGGAAATATGTTTGGAGACTGTATGAACTGATGTGATCAGACTGATTCAGAGTCTTTGACAAGAAACACTGGAGCAAATTTTGCTTGTATGATCATTGGCAGAAATAAATTTAGTATCTATTAATACTGTTGATGACTAAAGTAATCTGGGTAAAAGTTAACTGTACTATTATAATTGCAAATAAGCCCCCCCCCAGGAACTGACAATGGGTAATACAGCCAATGGTCTTTCAAATTGACAGCTACTAGCAAAGAGTTTTAGAAGACTGATGACAGGATAGTGATGATCATCCCTAGACTTTCATGTCATAATTACTAGGATGAGAGGTGTTTTTTTTAATACCAGGGTAATTGCTAGGGTTCAGTGCCTATATGATTCCACTGTTCCCAATGGCTTTTTTTTTTTTTTCCTTTCCTCTAGATACAGGGTGAGAAACAGAGAAAAAGTCAGGAATAAATAGAAGTAGAGGGGCTAGAACACCACTCCACTGCTTTTGAAGCTTCTTGTGATGCTCCCGTTTGGTGGACTGGGGTTGACCCTGGGCCATTGTGCGTGATAACATGTGTGCTCTACTAGGTGAACCACCTGCTAGCCTCAGTACGTAAATCTTGATTGGAAAATTAGATGTATTTATTCTTAAGCTAGTAGAAAGAAAAATGACAACCAAAGAGACAATAAACAAAAGTATGAAAAAAAATACTTATGCTGGTGCTCTTCAATCAACCTCTGAGATTGTCTGCTTTTTTTTATTTCTTTATTGGGGAATTAACGTTTTACATTCAACAGTAAATACAAGAGTTTGTACATGCATAACAGTTCAGAGTTATCCATATAACAATACCACCCCCACTAGGTCCTCTGTCATCCTTTTTGGACCTGTATTCTCCCCCCACCCACTCCAGAGTCTTATACTTTGGTGCAATACACAAATTCCAGTTCAGGTTCTACTTGTGTTTTCTCTTCTGATCTTGTTTTTCAACTTCTGCCTAAGAGTGACATCATCCCATATTCATCCTTCTGTTTCTGACTTATTTCACTTAACATGATTTCTTCAAGCTCCATCCAAGATTGGCTGAAAATAGTGAAGTCACCTTTTTTATAGCTGAGTAGTATTCCATTGTGTATATATACCAAAATATGCTCAGCCACTCATCTGTTGTTGGACACCTGGGTTGCTTCCAGGTTTTGGCTATCACAAATTGTGCTGCTAAGGACATAGATGTACATAGATCTTTTTGGATGGGTGTGTTGGGTTCCTTAGGATCTATCCCCAGGAGAGAAATGGCAGAATCATAGGGTAGGTCCATTTCTAGCCTTCTGAAAGTTCTCCAGACTGTACTTCACAGAGGTTGGACCAATTGATATTCCCACCAACAGTGCAGGAGGGCTCCTTTGATTCCACACCCTCTCCAGCATGTGTTGCTGTTACCTTTTCTCATGTATCACATTCTCACAGGAGTGAAGTAGTATCTCACTGTTGTCTTGATTTGCATTTCTCTGACAATCAAAGACTTGGAGAATTTTCTCATGTGTTTCTTGGCCTTTTGAATCTCTTCTGTGGTGAATATTCTGTCCATGTCCTCTCCCCAGTTTTGGATGGGCTTATTTGTTTTCTTGTGGTTGAGTCTGGCAAGCTCTTTATATATTCTGGTTTTTAGCCTCTTGTCTGATGTACGGCATGTAAAGATCTTCTCCCATTCTGTGAGGGGTCTCTTGGTTTGGTTAGTGGTATATTTTGCTGTGCAGAAGCTTTTTAATTTGACATAGTCCCGTAGGTTTATGTTTGTCTTAGTCTTCTTTATAATTGTATTCGTTTCATTGAAGATATCTTTAAAATTTATGCAGAAAAGTGTTCTGCCAATATTTTCCTCTAAGAATTTAATAGTTTCTGGTCTAACATCCAAGTCCTTGATCCACTTGGAATTTATTTTTGTATTTGGTAAAACATAGTGGTTCAGTTTCATTTTTCTCCATGTTTCAACCCATTTTTTCCAACACCATTTGTTGAAGAGACTCTTCTTTCCCCATTAATAGTCTGGGCACCTTTGTCAAAGAAGATGTTCATAGGTGTGGGGGCTTACTTCTGGGCTCTCAATTCCTTTCCACTGGTCAGTGTGTCTATTCATGTTCTAGTACCAAGCACTTTTGATGGTGTCACCACAAGGCCTCCCCCACACACACACTGCTCCAGACTCTGAGGGCAGTAGCTATGGAGACTCACAGTTGCATTTTCTGAGTCTTAAGGGAGTTCTCTCCTCCCTTCAGCCATCTTTTTGTTGGTGAAACATACTGGAGGTGGTGTCTCAACTGGTAAACTGCCGGACTGTTACCAGCCACTTAATGTCTCCTTAGGCTCCTCTCTGTCCACGAGCCACACATGTTTGCACTCACCAGTGATTTGGTGGGTTCCTGAAATCATTCTAGTCCTGTCTGGTTGTGGTCCCAGGTGGTCTCCTTTGGTATTTCTATTTGACCCGGGAGAGGAGAAGATAGAAACACAGCTCCTGCTCTCCATAGCCCAGCTTCCAGAAGTCCAAAATCCATAAATTTCCTAATTAAATAGTATCTACTTAGACTTAGATACTCTCCTCACCTACTTCCTATTACAGTTTCCTCAGTCACTTCAAAGCTAAACTTATCAAAGTAAGGACTGTAAAAGGTGAATAAGGGCAAAAGACTGACAGACTTTAATGATGACTCCTTAGTCACTATCAGGCCACCCTATAAGCTTGGGCCCTAGTTGGAGAGTCCTGAGATTCCCAGACAAGATGTGTCTAGACCTCAAATAGTTCCCTCTCTTTATTGTTACCAGGCATCTCTAGCAGGAACAACACAATAGACCCCTTTGTGGGCCCCACAGGACCTTGCCCTCAAAGTTGATCAACAGCAGTAGAGAATGTTCCATCCTCCGAAGGGAGGCTGGACAACATATTCTATCTTGCACCTGAGGAGATGGGTTCTGAAATCAGAGCATCTTGGAATGTTCCTACTCATGACCACAGAATGTGAACTCAGATCTACAGGGATGCAGAGGTCACATAGGCTCCTAAGCTGAATATGAGCCCCAGATCATATCAAATCAATGGGGTTTACTGTCAACATGTTTATATACCTTTCCCATATGGGGGGGGGGGTCTACTCTCTTCCCTAATCCAGCTTTCCAGCCCTTTTTCCAGCCATGACATCATATCCCTGGACAATAACTTGGATTCACCTGCATATCAGATGTCAGGCTCAAGAAAAAAAAAAAAAACTAGTATAGTCATGGGCCCTTTGGAATATAACTAAAATAGTCCTACTAGATATCTACAAAACAGAGACCCTCAACTCTTCATCTGCACTATTCCAGCCTTTAGGTTCATGATTAGTCAACAATTTGTTTGGCTTTGATGTTAATTCTTTCAGCCACCAGGTTCCAGATGCTACCATGATGCCAACTGGACTTCCCTGGGAAGACAACCCCATCAATGTGTCCTAGAACCCCACTTCCCCAGAGCCCCACCCCACTAAGGAAGAGACAGACAGGCTGGGAGTATGAATCGACCTGTCAATGCCTATGTTCAGCGGTGAAGCAATACAGAAGCCAGACCTTCCATCTTCTGCATCCCACAATGACCTTTTGAGTCCATACTCACAGAGGGATAAAGAATAAGAAAGCTATCATGGGAGGGGATGGGATCCGGAGTTCTGGTGGTGGGAATTATGCAGAGTTGTATCCCCCTTATCCTGTGGTTTTTGTCAGTGTTTCCTTTCTATTAAATAATAATTTTTAAAAATGTGGAAAAGTAAGTTTGAATAGGGGGATGAAACAGTCACTGGAAAACAGTTTAGTAGTTCTTCCAAAGTCAGTAAGAATTATCATATATCCTAGTAATTCTACTCCTACAAAAGAACTTAAAATAGAAACCCAAACAAATATTTTAATTTGCTAAATTTGATAGCAGCACTACTCACAATATCTAAAAGACATAAATAATCCAATCGCACACAAAAATTTGAATGGATAAACTAGTGAAACATGTAAAGAATGCACCATTTTTAGATATTAAAAGGAATAAAGGATTCAATAGAATGAAGGGTACAATATCCCTGAGACCTGAAAACATTATGGTATGTAAAAGAAATCACACACAAAAGGACATGTATTTAACTATTCATTTATATGACATATAAGTGGACAATTCTAGAACAAGTGTCTAGAATGTACAGATTCATAGAACAAACAAGTAAAATACAGGGAGGTAGGAGATTGGGAAAAAGAGAGCTATTGTCTAATGGTTTCAGAATTTCTATTTCAAAAAGTTTCAGAAATAGTTATGGTAGCTATACATACTATGAGTTTAGTTTTTGCAACTTAGTTGTACAATATAAATACTAAGTATTATAAGTTTTACTACAATAACAAAACAAAAAAGGTGGTTGGAGACATTCCCAGCTTGCCAGTGACTAATTCAAAGAAAAACAATAGTAATTTCTGTTGGGAGGGAAGGGGGGGAAGAACAGGGCCGCAAGCTAAGAATGCCATAGGAGTTTAAGAGCATCTGAGAGTTTTGATAATTGTTTAATATTCCATTTTTCCTTTCCACCTGTCTATAACAATGATGACAATAAAAATTGATGCAAGTAATAATTATTTCTTACTCCATTAATTTAATCTAATTTAATCTAAATCTTTCCTTGTCTTTGGTTTTAAGTTATATGAGGAAGTTTAGGTACTGGATCAATAGAATCAGTGTGCATCCATATTAGTTGTTTTCCAGTTATTTTGTCTACAGTCAGAGTGTTCTTCTCGCGGTTATTCTAGAACCATAGCTAATTCTCTAGCTGTTTCATTTTTGTTTTTTTTTATTTCTCCAACAATTTCATGAATCATACATTCTGTATATGTATTACATGCAAATCCAGATCAGTTACAATTTGTCTATTAAGGAGAAACTTTGCAGGACTTAACTTTTACAAAATTCTTCTGAACTTCATTGCATTCAGCAGTTGCACTAGCAAAATAAATATTACATGTTCACAGTATGTATGGATCACAGAGATGAAAAGAGTATTCCTCTGCTAATGATCTCAAAGCAGTATTTTAAAGTTCAGATAGAAGAAAAAAAACCAACATAGTTAAAAAAAAAACACCTTCCATTATTTTAGTGGTTTTATACTCTAAAGCAGGGGTAAGAACTGTCTAACTCACAAAATTATCCAGTTTGGCCCTGCCAAAACAATCAGATAATTTTTTCATAGCAACATCAAGTATTCTTAAGTTGATATTTTGTGTGGCTCATGAATAAGGTTAACAAATATTTAAATGGCTCTTATCAGAAAACTGTTGATCCAAGGAGACTGACTAGTAGGGTTGATGATAACTAGAATTATATCAAGTCAACAGAAAGTACAATTTTTTTCATTAATACTTCTAATCACTCTCCTCAGAAATTCAGAAGGAGGGAGTCAGGCAGTAGCACAGCGGGTTAAGCGCAGGTGGTGCAAAGCGCAAGGACCAGCTTAAGGATCCTGGTTCCAGCCACCGGCTCCCACCTGCAGTGGAGTCTCTTCACAAGTGGTGAAGCAGGTCTGCAGGTATATATCTTTCTCTCCCCCTCTCTGTCTTCCCCTCCTCTCTCCATTTCTCTCTATCCTATCCAACAACAATAATAACTACAACAATAAAACAAGGGCAACAAAGGGGAATAAATAAATAAATAAATAATTTTAAAAAAGAAATTGAGATGGATGGAAAGTTGTTGAACATATTACCACTGAAGAAGCACTACAGGCCATATTTTGGAGAGCAAACCTTTTGCTGTCTAACAAGGTGGACGCTGTCACTTCTAATAGCACTTGTCTTTGCAACAACTTACAGGCATCTTTATTTATAAGCTCTTGATTTTTAGGTAATTGAAGGCTTTTTCTTATTTTAATTTACGGACTAGTGATTTTATATTAAGAACCCCAAATTTGTTTCTATTTCTAGCATGTATACTTGGTTGCAGTTCTTCACAAATTTTTACTGTGTCTTAGAGATATTCTAAATTGGCAACTTCCAATTCCAATTTTTTTTTCTATTTCCATCTAAGCTTCTTTACAAAAACAAAGGGCAAGGTTCTGTTTATTTCAATTGCACAATCTACCTTAGTATAGCGTTTGAAAATTTCTTAAATTTGATTTTAAGCTCACCTATTGATTTCTCTTTATTTACATTTTACATTTTTACTAATTATTCCTTGAAAATAAGCCTTCCAAAATTAGCTATTCAAGGCATTTTCTAATTTTTTTTTTTTTTACCTTCTCCACATCATTTTTTTCAAACTATGAAGTTTAGTTACTTAAGTCCTTTCTTGGTCTTTCCATTCTTGCTTCTTTTAAACATTCCATCTCCACCCCATTTGAGAGTCTAATAAAGAATGAAATAGTTGGAACAATTTTGTTCTAAATCTCATATCTAAAATTATTTTTAAGTGTTGTATGAAAGGAGAGGGGATTGGAATTATCTTTTTTAAAATCTGTCATAAGTATTACTTCTATATTCCTAATGCTTAGGGGAAAATATTTCGTTGTTATTCTTACTACAGTTCTAACCTACTATTTAGATTCAGTATTAAGACTAGTAAGTCTTAAGCAAGTTCAACCTCTAACTCTGCCTTCTTGTTTTCTCTAGAGAAATGCAGTTTTTTCTTTCCTCTGAAAGGTAATTGTATTATTGCACAGAGTTGTATAGGAATTATTTTAGGTTGTACACATAATATAATTAGTAAGCTACCTGACATATGGAAAGATTTCACTAAGAAGTACTGTAGTGTGATGACTTCTCCTTTAACTGTTAATGCTACACAACAGGTGAGATATATGAAATAATTTACCTCTTTTATCATGTTTCCTAGTATTCTTATACCATATTGTCATCTCAGTATGAGAAATAGGCTCAAATAATTATAATACTTTTCTTAATAACTCAAAATGAAACATTTATGTCTCATCGTCATGGAGTTCTTAGATCTTTTAATAGTAAATTTTTTTCATTTCTCTTTTTGTTGAAGTCCACCTATGACTAAGTCATCAGCATTATTTCTTTTGCTTTTGGCTTTGGTGGATGATACAGTGACTCACCCTGTCCATGTATGAAATTATACCTCTGAAATCTTTATAATTTTGTAAAAAGCTGAGAGAGAGAGGAGAGAGAGAGAGATCCCAGTGAACAATGGTGGAGGGAGATTTAAGTGGGATTAGTGAGCAGTCACCTATCACAAGGAGATAAGAAATTGTTTTCATGTGACAACTGCCTTATAAATCATGATTTCCCCCAGTAAAATGATTTTAAAAAAATGAATAAAATTTGATTTAATAATAATAAGTAATGTTACTATAAATTGGTTTTCTTCAGAAGCCACATTTCCTTGCCAGAAACCAAATTAATGACTAATGGTAGTAATTTAAGGCACTTGGGACTGAGGGGACAGCATAATAGAAAGGGATTTTCATGCCTGAGGCTTTGAGCTCCCAGCTTCAATTCAATCCCCATCACCACCATAAACCAGAAATGAGCAGTGCTTTAGTTAGTTAGAAAAAAAAAAAAAAGATACTGTGATGGTCTAGAAATATTCAGTAGGAAGACAGAAGGTTGCTGGCTACTGTTGAATTTACGATAAGTAAAATGGAAGAGCCATATTCCACAATAGACTATTTCCATTTCTCTCCTATGTGCCTCTCATAGTGATGAGCATATCAGATTCTCATATATAAAGTTCAGGGAATAGGCATACTTGTTCAGAGATGCAGACATGGAAATGAAGTAAAACAAGTTCTAAAATGTGTGTCTTACCCACAAGACTTGGTATCAACCACCCTATAGAGAACAATTTAAGTGATGCAATAATGTCTGGACTGAGTTGTTCTTTCAAGAAGTCTTTTATGATAAGGCATGATGCTTTGAAAGGGAAGATAAAGCAGAGGTTGTGACAGTCCTGGTTACTGCTTTTGTTTTTTATTTTTAACATTTTTAATTTTTTTCTTGGGTTGGGCAGTGGCACAGCTAGTTGAGCACACATATTATGATGCTCAAAGACCCAGGTTGAAGCCCCTGTTCCCCATCTGCAGGAGGAAAGCTTCACAAGCAGTGAAACAGTGCAGCAAGTACCTCTCTGTCTCTCTCCTTTTCTCCCCTCTCCCCTCTCAGTTTCTCACTGTCTTTATCCAGTAAATAAAATATTTTAAAAGATTTTTTTTTATTAAAGGTTTACCAATGCATCACTCTAGCATATGTGATGACCATATATATATGTAAGTCCAGGGCTCTACCATCTGTGCCACCTCCTGGGCTGCTGTTTCTGTTTTTTGTTTTGTTTTTGCTAACAAGATTATCACTGGGGCTCAGTGTCTGCAAACTCCACCACTCCTGGTAACCATCTTTCATTTCATTTTGAGAGAGAGAGAGAATGGGAGAGGGAGAGAGAGAGCAGGGGAAGAGGGAGGGGGAGAGAGAGAGGGAGAGGGGGGATAGAGGGAGAGGGATAAGGAGAGGAAGAGGGAGAGAGGGAGAGGGAGAGCGAGAATTCAGTATTACTCCACCACTAGTGAAGCTTCCCTTCTACAGGTGGAGATAGGGGAGAAGAAGTGATCAAGTTCAAACCCAGGTCATCATGCATGATAAACTGCTTGTGTTTTTTAAAGGGGATACATTGTTTTTGAAGGAGGGGAAAGAATTAAAATTATCTGAGAGCCTCAAAACAAATGATGGAGCAAATGATTGAGCAACGTATCAAAGAGGTAAACATTGATGAAGAAAAGAAATGGTAATCATAATTAGTCAGTGAAACTAGTAGTAAGTTTTGTTGGACAGATTCTCCAATGAATAGTTCCTTAATCTAATAGTCTCGAAATTTTCATCCCTTGATATGCACAACCACTCAAAACCACTATGGATTTGAGAACATCTCTTCATGTCTTTTCTCATGCTCCTAATAGTAATAATGAAACCATAATGCTATAAGCTAGGCACTGGGCTAAGTGCTTTGCATGCACTGACTCATTTACTCACCACAGTAACACCTTATGAAAGATAAGTTATGAAAGAAAATTATCAAGGTTCACAGGGGTAAGTAACTTGCTGAGAGACACATGTGGAAAATGAAGTAATTAGGAATCAGTTAAAAACATATGGTGGCTGGGTAAGTGGATCAGTCCAAGCATCACATGAGGCAACAGAGCTCTAGACTCTCTCCTTTCTCACAATAAGTAAACATATCAAATCATATTGTCCAAAAAAATTATTTTTTTACTTCTATAAACTATCAGAAATTGGTGAGAAAGGATACCATCAATTCATTCTTTTGCCTCTTAACACTTTCCTTTTGGAATCCCTCTAGTAGTGTATCTGTTATTGTGGACTTGGCAATTGGAGCCTTATATTCCCTGCCATAACTTCAGGTACATGACATAAACTGGCCAGTCAGGCTCTACTTCCCTCCCAGTAGGTAAGCTATTGCCCAAACTGAGCCAATCCAAGAACGTGAGGAGCCTGTGTATCTTAGTATGAAGGGGATTTTCCCCCCTTATGTTTATTATGATAGTCATATCTGTTTTTCTACTATCATTCATGCAGAGAAAGTGTATCTAAAATAAGCACACTCCAAGATCCAGCAATTTTTAAGGCTACCATCCTGCAGACTTCAAGTTAATTAACTGCCTATTGTGTTTTAGCTAATTTAACTTGGGTTTCTGTCACTCGTAAAATATTCTTAATAAAATAATATAGTAGGGAAAAATAGAATTTGGGGTCAGACAAATTAAGAACCATCTCTTATTTCTATAAACAACTGTATGCCAGAAGCCAGGTGGTTGCGCACCTGGTTAAGAGGACACATTACAGTGCACAAGGATGCAGGTTCAAGCCTCTGGTTCCCACCTGCAGGGGGATAACTTCACAAGTGGTGAAGCAGGGCTGCAGGTGTCTCTCTTTCTCTCTTCCAGTCTTTCCCTCCCATCTCAATTTCTCTCTGTCTCTACTCAGTAATAAATAAACAAACAAACAGAATGTTTTTTTTAAAAAAAAACTGTATGTCCTTGACTAGATCTGTGTCTAGGCTTCTTTGTGTCTCAAAACCCTTGTCTGAAAAATGTAAGGATAATATTATATAAGAGGAATCAGGAAGGCTTTTCACCATTCAAATCCTGGCTCCACACTTAGTTGTTATGGGTCATAATACAACTTACTGTACCCTCTCTCCTTCATGCTTTCCTCTCAATTTTTCTTCTCTCAAACTATGTTACTAAAAACTTTCTTAGGAGATTTCTATATGGAACTATGTTCCTAAAAGATTTCTTAGGAGACACTAGTGACTCATTTAATCAATATTACTCAGTACTTGCTATATGCCAGGAATAAATCTAGTTGCCAATAAGATAGACAAAATATCAGTTTTCAGGGGAAAGCTATATTAAATAATAATTAAAGGAATAGATATAATTCTTGTAGAAGCTGGAGCTTTCCAGCACTTTGAGATATTGGTGAATCAGCTTGAATTATCCCTCCCCACCTGCTTGGAATAACCATAGCCAACTGACAACTCTCCCAAGATTTCTATCTATTCTTATACTTTCCTAGTTTTTTCATTATTGGTTTATGTATATGTGCCTTGTTCTTGTACCATTTTTATCTGTACACTAAATTTTCCCTTCTTACTCAGGCTTCACAACTCAAGTATTGAGTTGTGGCCATTACTGAAGGTTTCAGATGGATCCCAAACATGGATCCTTTACATTGTAACAATACCATCCTCCAATCTTACCATATACTCCAGTGTCCTTACTTTCCTCCTATTTTAACTCCCTTATGGAACCCATTAGGGTTTAAAGGTCATAGAACTGAAAATATAATAATTCAGAAAATGTTTCCTTTCTTTCTCCATTTATCTCATGGAACAGATTTCCCTTGAAGTTGAGTATATAGTACAGACTAGCCTCAACCCCTCAAAGGATTTTCACCAAGTCCAAATACATATTAAAGTATTATGCCAATAAGTATACATCATTTCCTAAGCAGAATGCTACTTCTACCTATTAAAGTAGCAAAATTTTCTCCCATATCATGACATAGTTAGACAGTGTAATTGGGAATAAAAGACAAAAAGAAAAGTAGGTTAGTATGAGGATGTACATAACAATTTATGTGACCCACTTCAATAGGTCAGAAAATGATCCCCTTGGACTGTCAGGAAAAATAAATAAATAAAAGTTAACCATAAATAGAAGAGAAATGCCAAAGAAGGGGGAAAATATATATATATATATATATATATATATATATATATATATATATATATATAACATGGGCCAGGTAATGGTGCAGCTGGTTAAGTACACACATTATAGTGCACAAGGGTCCAGGCTCAAGCCCCTGGTCCCCATCTGCAGGAGGAAAGTTTCACAAGGGTGAGGCAGGGCTGCAGGTATCTTTCTGTCTCTCTCCCTCTCTTTCTCCTCTCCTCTCTCAATTTCTCTGTATCCAATAATAAATAAATAAAATATTTTTTAAATTATATACAAGATATAAAATAGAAAACTTAAGGTAATAATAGGTTAATAAAGGCAAGAAAACAAAGATGAAACCATCATAGAACACAAGAAGTAATACAGTAATTTTATGTGACACAATCCTATGTAACGTGTAGAACTGAGCTACAAATTCTAAACTGAAATTTCTATCAGCCAATATAGGGGAAAATATTACTAATAGTATAATTGAGTTTGCATAAAATGAAATCTTACTAAGACATATTTCTTCTAACACATGGCTGATGAGTGGTTAGCAATACTAATGTGAACACACTTTAAATGCTTACTTTTCTTATCCTACTCAATCACTGTTTAGATAGAAGCAATCTAGTCTACATAGAAGCTATGATTAACCCAGTGTTACAGGTGAGGCTCGGTGAGGCTTAGAAAGACTACACAAGCTGACTATGGTTGCAAAACTGCTAAGCAGTAGAGCCAAGATTCCAATCCAGGTCAGCCATTTGGCTAGAGACCTTTCTCTTCACCATGAAGGTACACTAAACTCAGGTCTCGTCTGTACTATACTTTCATAGCACAATGCTGGCAAGTGTTTAATAATTGTACCTTTGCATAGTATCATCTAACTACTGTTTGGTGCAAATGAGGCACCCCCAAAATGCCCTGAATTCATGAAATGTGAACTCCATTTGATCAAATTGGGCTCCTTTTCATTGCAGATAAATAAACAATATTCTGTGATCTTATTTTTCATATTATTTTTTTCAGTTACCAAAGTCGCAAGAATGAGAATTTTAACACATTAAAATGTTATGGTCTAGGGGCCAGGTAGTGGTGCACCCAGCAGAACATACATGTTACAGTGTGCAAGGACCTGTATTCAAGCACCCAGCCCCACCTTCAGTAGGGAAGCTTCACAAGTGGTAAAACAATGTTGCAGGTGTCTTTCTTTCTCTCTCCCTTTTCTATATTCCCTTTATCTTTTGATTTGTCTCTGGCTCGGCTAAAAAAATAATTTTTTAAAAAATATTTTTAATTGTATGGTCTAAATAATAATTAAATTTTTTTGCTCTAAACTGGTGCAGCCTCTTTGGAAGACTGTATGTATGAAGTATCCTCAAACAAATAAAAATGGAAGTAGCTAATAATCCATCAATACCACTCTTTAAGGTTGATGTCAGAACACTGTAACACTAATTCAATGGGAAATATTCACCCCCTATGTTCACTGATTAATTATTCACAATAGCCAGAGAGTGGAAGCAGCCTAAATGCCCATCACCAGATGACTGGTTCAAGAAGTTATGGCATATAAATTCCATGGAATACTATTCTGCAATCAAAAAAGATGATATTGTGTCCTTTAGGACACAATGGATAGGACTAGAGGTGTTTATGCTTAGTGAAATAAGTAAAGAGATCAAAGACAACTACTGGATGGTTTCACTCCTATGTGGAATCTGGAAATCTAATACACATGAACTCAGGAAAAATTTTAAAAAAGCAAGCTAGCTGTTGCCAAGACTTGTGAGAACTATGGTGGTTATTTTTGGGATGTGAGAGGGTAGGGACACAGAACATTGGTGGTGGGTGTGGTGTGGAACTATACACTGTAATCTTACATTCTTGTAATCTTACTATTAACTACAAATGAAAAATAAAATAAACACTTCCTAGTTTAAGACTAAAAATAAAAATATATGTTCTATGAGGAGGAATACCTGGTTCAACATATAATGATGCTATAGACAGACCAGATAATGTTTTTAGTCTCTATCAGAAATAAAATTATCAAAATTGTCATTAATTTAAGAGATTCATACTACAGTAAGATCAACCATTTTTTATGTAAATCTGTCTACACACTCAGTCCTCTGATAGTCTGTAGGATTCAAGAGGTACTACAGTTATTTAAGTCACTCATCAAGTGAGTACAGGGTGACTTTGCCTGATCAGTTCAAATGTGGACAAAGTGAGTAGCAGCAAATTGATTTTCCAAAAGCTCTACTCTGCCTGTAGGAGTTTCCCCCTCTCTAGTCCTGACTTTTCTTTCAACTAGTAATGTTTTTCCTCCCATCAAGTTATTCCTCCTTTTCTGTGATGGAGCGCCTTGTAAAGAAAGCATTTATAAGAATGGCTGGATTGCCAACACACTGAATTTTTAAACCCTCTATATAGGACATTAGTTCATAGCTTGAATGTTTTGAAATCTGATCAACATGCCATTTCTCAATACATTAAGCAAAGCAAGCAAAATTAGTCTGCTTTATGTCAGGTGCTTAGCACAAATCCCTTAATAATGTGCTTGAGTGCAGAAACCATTAATAAATGCATAATTCCCTCAGACAGGCTTGATTAATTAAGTCATATGTGTATCCTTCTAATTAAAAAAAAAAAGAACATTAGGCAGATGAGTGGAAATTCTAAGTACAAAATTCAAAGGCTTCTTTTGAATGCCTTTTGCCTTTCTCTTCAAGATGAAAGGAATGCTGCTGGTTATTGTAGCTGCCAACAAACAGTTATAGCATGGGCACAAAGCACTCAGAACTCTGTGTCTTATTAAAAACAATTTGGTATTCATCTGCCAATTTGTATCTCAGTTCTCAATCAGGGGCCTGTCTGATTAAGTCAGGCAATTCAAATTTGAGGGGGCAGCTGGTGCTGCTATGCAAATAAACAGATGAGGAAGAAGTGGGGCCAATGAATCAACAAGCAGATGGTAAAAAGCCAAGACCTGCAAAGAGTACTTGAGTTTCTTTTCCTTTCTATTTCTCATCACCCTGTGTCTCACAGAATTTATATCCCAAAGAATTATGAAGCTTGTCACTTAGTTTAGTGATCAATAGAACAGTTTTTAACATTGATCCCTGTAGCATTAAGGTTTTACAACAAGAAAACATTGGCCACACAACACTATAGTAAATGGCCACCTGCTTCAATAGCTCATCTTTTTCCGTTTTCTTATTCACTTTTATTTTATAGGACAGAGAGAGATTGAAAGGAAAAGGAGAGACAGGAAGAGAGAAAGAGAGATGCCCGAAGCACAACTTCACCACTCTTTAGCTCCTCCCCTCCCCCACAGGTGGGGGCTGGGGACATGAACCTGGTTCCTTAAGCTGGGTAAAATGTGCATTCAACTGAGTGTGCCACCAACTGGCCCCATCATTTGTTCTTAATCACTTAACCAACTAACTACATCATAGAATTTAGACATTCATATGTGCTTATTGTTACTTCTGAGCAAATGTTTCCATGTAAAGCTGTAAAGAGTAGGGAAGTCTCCTTCTCAGCTGCCATGAATCTTTTGGAGACCACTGACCTGGAAAGAAAAAGCCCAAAGACAGATACCAGATCCCAACTTTGCTCATGACCTCCATGATACATCTTCTCATGACCAGGTCAGTGTCACAAAGTCAGATTAAGGATTTGTTCTTTCAGCAGCTGGTTCAGGCATTACTCATCTGTCCTTGTCTGAACCACATCTATTTGGAAAATGCTCACAGGGGTTGTTTTTATTTCAGGGCATCTCAAATATCAGGTACAATTTTTGGGAGTCATGTTTTCCAAGATCTCAACATAAACACCTTCATTAATTTAGTCCTTTCATTTAACAAAATCTCTTCTCTAGACTGCTTTTTTTATTTTTTAAATCCTGATATCAAATAAGGCCAAATCATGCAAAGTATGTGGGCAATAAGATGAAAATAGATGCAGTTGGAGGTTGTTAAAAAGATTTAAAGTTGGCATAATATTATAGGGGATATATTTTTAAAATATAATGTTCTTACAATGACTTGTTAAAAATTCAGAGGGATTGCTTTTAGCATTTTGACAGCTGAGAATACTTTCTTTATTTGATTATAAGTCATAGGTTGTATTAAGACAGAGGACACATTTCTATTTTTGTAAGCAAATATTGTCAGGGCCAATTCTTGACTTCAAGGATTGTTGAGCTCAAGGATATTTCTTGATGGAATTTTTTTAAGTATTTGTTCATGCTACATGTTTTTTTAAGACCTTTTATTTATGATTGGATAGAAAGAGAGAAATTGAGGGGGAGAGGGAAATACAGAGAGGGGAAAAGACAGAGAGACACCTGTAGCCTTACTTTACCATTCGTGAGGTTTTCCTTGGGGCTTGAACTTTCTTCTTCTAGCTTTTGCCCTTCTTCCATAGCCAGTCAACAGTGTCAGGTTGAGCCTGATGTAAAGTTTTGAGACCTCCTTTGAATCTGGAGAGATGGCACTTAAGTCCCTGCACACTATAGTGTGTGCACTTACCCAGGTGTGCCACTGCCTGACCCCTGTTCATACTTGATGTTTTTGATCAAGGTATTTGGCGTGAGGTTCCTTTAAGCTTTCTTGAATAGAAAGTACTTGATATCAAACACTACCTGACCATGTTCTTTGTAGCAAATAAGGCAAAGTCTAGGTTCATGCTACTTTGTCCATCACTATTAAAATAGCCACCTAAGTTAATATGTGCGAAAGGGTCAGGAACGATGATATATAACATCTCCTTGCTTTGAATAACTAAAGAGCACTAAAGACTAGTAATTCCTGAAATGAGTACAGTCTATAGTGTTCCTAGCTATGACCATGGGATGTGAGCTCACACTGACAAGGATGTAGAGGTTACACAGGCTCCTGTGATAAATATGAATAGACATGGGCCCTGAGTCAGATCGATGGGGTTTACAGTTAATGGTATTTAAATACTTTCCCCATATTTGGGACCTTCTCTCTGCCCTGATCCAGCTTTCTAGTCATGTCCTCATTTCTGACATCATCTCCCCAGACAATATTCCTAGCCCATCTGCCTGTTAGCTGTTGGGCTCAGTCAAAAATCAGTAAAGTCATGGGGCCCTTGAAATACCTAAAAATAGACTTCCTAGCTCCTACCAACATGAAGACCCCATATTTCATCTGCTACACTTTCACCTTTAGGTTCATGACTATTAAACAAATTGTTCTGCTTTGTATCTTAGTGTTTTCAGCCACCAAGTTGAAGATGCTACCTTTATTTCCCTGGGCAGACAACCTCACCAATGAGTCACCACTAGGGAAAGATAGAAACAGGGTGGAGATATGGATTGACCTGTCAATTCCCATGTACAATGGAGAAGCAATTACAGACCTTCCACCTTCTGCACCCCATAAAGATCTTTGGTCCATACTCATAGAGGAATAAAGAATAGGGAAACTTCCAATGGAGGGGATGGTATATTGAACTCTGGTAGTGGGAACTGTATGGAATTGTACCCCTCTTATACCAATCCTGTCAATCATTAATAAATCAGTAATAAAAAATAACTAGGAATAAAAAAATAAGTCTGTTATCAGAACAGTGGAGGAGGGTGCAATGACTTGAACACACCATAGATACAGGTATGAAATTATACTTCTGAAATCGTAAAATTGTGTAAAATGTTGTCAAATCGTTAATAATGTGATGTGACAAAACAATTAGGTTTCTGGTGAAATATGTGAAGAAAGAAACACAGACACAGGTATTTGAATAAACAACGATTCCATATTTAACCCCTGAGTTGTTTTATTTCAGGTTCTCTAATCATCATCCCACCATAATGCTTCTATCTTCATAGGTCACTTTAGCTAACTCTACTAGTTCTATCTTTCTGGAAATTAAATTGTACTCTTGTTTGCTGCTTTGATTTCATGCTTGCTTCTCAAATTCACATGTGATTTTTCTGAGGCCAGCTATCAGTTTATCTGTTACTCTATTCTCATGTTCTTTGACAGTTTATAAGATTTGTCTTTTTGTGCCCAGAAATGAATTTCTATATAAAAGTAAGAAAAAAAAGTGCCATATATTAGCACATACTGCATATGTGGCTTGCTGTCCTTAAATGTAGAAACATGAAAATCATTAACTCAACTAGCACTTCTTCTGATTATCTTTTTAACCTGTCTACCTCCTTGGATCTTCACCATATCTTCTATGTCTTTTATGTGTTTTCTGTCTTTTTATCACTCAATAATTTCTTTTAGTTATTTCCCCCAGTCTAGTTTCAGTTTGTGAATACTCTTTTCACCCTAGTCTAATATGTTCAGTACTCACATCCATTATGTTTATAAATGTGGTTTTGTAATTTTGAGTTCTAGAATTTACATGTGCTTCATTTTTAAGTAGCTTCCAAGTTTCTTTAAATGTTTTCAGTCTTTTTTAAAATCACTTTAAACATAATAAAAATAGTTATTTTAAAACCTTTGACAACTTCAGTATCTGGTACTTTATTGAATATTTTATATTGTCTGTTTTTTCCTTCTAATTTTGCTAATGTCTTCTTGTATCTTTAAATATCAAACTACATTATATTCTTTGCTAAGCAATATGTTTGAAAAATTGTAGAAGTAAATTAAAGAATGATATCTTCATCAGAGAATATTTCAATTCAACTTTATAATACAATTAGGTCAACTAACAATATGTGTTTATTTGATAACTATCATGGGGACATGAGAAACTGTACCTACATGTCAACCTATATGTTTGCTTTTTTTTTATCTTTTTTTAAATATTTATTTATCTATTTATTCCCTTTTGTTGCCCTTGTTGTTTTATTGTTGTAGTTGCTGTTGATCTCGTTGTTGGATAGGACAGAGAGAAATGGAGAGAGGAGGGGAAGACAAAGAAGGGGAGAGAAAGATAGACACCTGCAGTCCTGTTTCACCGCTTGTGAAGCAATTCCCCTGCAGGTGGGGAGCCGGGGGCTCGAACCAGGATCCTTACACTGGTCCTTGTGTTTAGCGCCACCTGCGCTTAACCCGCTGTGCTACCTACCGCCCGATTCTCATGTCAACCTATATGTACTGTAAATCATTAACCCCCTCCCAGAAAAAAATTATTAAAAAATAAAATATAATAAATTTAAATAAATTCCTTCTGAGTTGCAGTCTCCCCAAAATTATGAATTTCCCCAATTCTTATTTTTATTATTATCCATCTTAGTTATACCTTGGATACACTGGATTCCAATTTCTGCTCTCATCATGTAATTCTGTCAAAATGCTATCAAGACTTATAGTTATATCTTCTAAAAATGAGCAATAGATTGTAGAAATCGAGCACCCAAACTCTCTTCATTGAGTTATCAACTCTCCCATATCCTAGCTTGCTTACTCTTCATTCCTGGCTTTTTCCTTAACCAATGCACAATTGTTGTTTTTTTTAAATAGTCTGTCTAGTTTTTTTACTTGTTCTAGTTGGAATAGTTCATCTGTTAATTGAGCTTTGTCTGATCTCTTGAGTTTGTGACTTCTTCCGGTTTATTTTCTTGATATCCCTGATCCTGCCGCTAGCCTGAGATACTACCTGATAAACTCAAGAACTGATGACAGTATGGAAACACATGTATTTTATTCAAAGAAATTCTGAGAGAAAATGTGAACATTTCTGTCATCACATTCTCTAACTTCAACTATCTATAAAGCAATAGTGATAAATTCAGAATAGTTTTAGAACACAAGCAGCACAAAAACCAGTGACATACAGAACCCAGAAATAAATCCACACACATATGGTCATATAGTCTATGACTGAGAAACAAAGACCATACCATGGAGAAAATAAAGACTTTTCACAAAATGGTTGAAGAAACTGAACATCTCCCTTTGGGAAAATTGGAAGTAAGTAAAGGAAGGAAGAGAAAGGGGAGGAGAAAGAGGAAGCAAAGGAGGAAGAGTTATAAAATCGCCATTTAGCTCCATACAGAAAAATGCATTCAAATGAATTAAAGACCTGAATATTAAATCCAAAGTCATAAAAATAGAGGCAAACATAGGTGAAACACACCAGAATCTTGACATTAGAAATGTATTTAAGAACATAATCGCATGGGCAGGGGTAGATAGCAAAATGGTTATGCAAAGAGACTCTCATACCTGAGGCTCCAAAGTCCCAGGTTCAATCCCCTACACCACCATAAACCTGAGATGAGCAGTGCTCTGGTAGGAAAAAAAAAAAAAAAGAAAGAAAAGAAATGAAAAGAAAAAAGAACATAACCTCATTAGTAAGAGAAACAAAAATAAAAATAAGCAAATGGAACTACATAAAATTAAAAATCTTGTAGAAGTGGTTGGGTGGTGGTACATCTGACAGAGCATATATGTTACCACACTCAATAATCTGAATTCTAGGCCTGGGTCCCTATCAGTTGGGGTTGCGGGGAGAGGGTTCATGGGCAGTGGAGTTGTGCTACAAGTAGTTCTTCTCTGTTGCTTTCCCTCCCTCCCTCTCCCTTCCCCTTCCCTTTTCTCTCTCTCTCTCTTTCACCCTCAAGAACAGAACAAAAATTAAAATGGCTACTAGGAATGGTGGAATTATGTGGGCACCAAGACCTAGAGACAACACTAGTGACAAAAAAAAAATTCTTTACATAATGATAGAAACTATGACACAAACAACAACTTATCAATTGGAAAAAGATAACTACACATCATATATCTGACATAAAATTGATATCCAAAGTATATAAAGAACTCATACAATTTAAAAACATAAAAACAAGCAGCTCAATTAAAAGTATACTTAAAATAACTGAATAGACACATCTCCAGCTAACATTACTGTAAGCCATGAGTACTTGGGTAAATTTTAAAATATATAATAATAATGATGATGAAAACACCATATGACCCATCAATATCATCCCTTAGTCATTTATCCAAAATACATAAAAACACTAGTTCACAGGGATATATGTACCCCTTCGTTCTAGGTAGCATTATTCATAAGAGCCAAAACATAGAATCATCCAAAATGACAGATAACCAGATAAAGAAATAGTGGTACACTGTTCAATGGGATTTCACCCTGTTGTTTAAATAAGTAAAAGATGAAAATATACCTTTTGGAACAAAACGGATGAAACTTGAGGCAGCCATACTAAGTCAACCAACTAAGACAATGAAAGACAGCTACCTAGTGGCTTCATCATAGATGGAATATAAATAAAGCAAAAGAACTGACAACAATAAAACTAACTTTTAAGCTTAGCAAGAACAAAAGTGGTTACTGGAAGGAAAGAAAGGGGTGGGAGGAATGAGTAGAGGGATGTTTTTGATAGTGAAATAAGACTAGCAGTTTGGTGGTGGGTGTCAGTATTCTTATACACTTGTAGAGATGTGAAACTGTGTCCCTGAAATTCTATAGCATTGAAAATAGTGATAAATTTTAAAACTGATAATACCTAACAGGTTCTTTTTCCCACAGACCCATGGAAAAGACGCACATAGGATGAAGGCAGGTGGGGAAATCAGAGAAAAGATTATGGGTAAGGATAAACATAAACTTTTAGGGGCAGCGGTAGATAGCATAATGGTTACGCAAAGAGACTCTCAAGCCTGAGGCTCCAAAGTCCCAGGTTCAATCCCCTGCACCACTGTAAGCCAGAGATGTGCAGTGCTCTGGTATTTCTCTCTGTCTTTCTTTCTCTGCATCTCTCTAAAAATAAAATAAAATACTTTTAAAAAACTTAAACTTTTAATGGTAAACATAATGTAGCATGAACAGACATTTTATTCATAATAATGCATACTTAAATTTTACATAACATTATATGCAATACAAATTTTCCCTTAAGGATGAGAGAGATAACATAATTATTATACAACTAGACTCTCATACTTAAGGCTCCCAGGTCCCAGTTTCAATTCCCCACACCACCATAAACCAGAGCTGATCAGTGCACTGGTAAGTAATAGTAATAATAATAATAATAATTGTAATTTCCTTTAAAACACACACATATCTTGACAAGCAATATTATCATACCTTTCCATCTAAAAATACTGGTGGTACCCAGCTGGAGCCCTAACTGGGGAGTCCTGAGTCTCCCAAACAGACTTGATGGGCTTAGACCTCAAATAAATCCCTCTCTCCATTGTTTCTGGTCATCTCTATCAGGAACAACAAAATAGACCCCTTTGGGGGCCCCCATAGGACCTTGCCCTCAACCTGGATCAACAATGGTAGAGAATGTTCCATCCTCCACAGGGAGGATGGACAACATACTCTATGCTACAACTGAGGAAGATCGGTCGATACTGGGGCAGCTTGGAATGTTCCTACTTATGAACACAGAATGTGAGCTCAGATCTACAGGGATGCGGAGGTCACACAGGCTCCTAAGCTAATTATGGGCCCCAGATAACATCAAATTGATGGGGTTTACAGTAATATTTATGCCCTTCTCCCATATTAGGGAGCTACTCTCTTCCCTGATCCAGCTTTCTGGTCCTTTTCCCAGCCATGACATCTTCTCCCCGGACAATAATTAGGATTCACCAGCATATCAGATTTCAGGCTCAGGCAAAAAAAAAACAAAAAACACTAGTATAGCTACAAGTCCTTTGAAATATAACTAAAATATGCCTACTAGCTATCTACAAAATGGAGGAGCCCCTCAAAGCTTCACCTGCACTTTTCCAGCCTTTATGTCCATAATTGTCCAACAATTTGTTTGGCTTTGTATATTAATTCTCTTTTCAGCCACCAGGTTCCAGATGCTAACAGGATGTGACCAGACCCTGGACAGACAACCCCACCAATGTATGTTGGAGCTCCGCTTCCCCAGAGCCCTTCCCCACTAGGGAAAGAGAGAGGCAGGCTGGGAGTATGGATCTACCTGTCAACACCCATGTTCAGCCGAGAAGCAATTACAGAAGCCAAACCTTTAACCTTCTGCATCCCACAATGATCTTGGGTCCATACTCCCAGAGGGTTAAAGAGTAGGAAAGCTATCAGGGGAGGGGATGGGATACAGAGCTCTGGTGGTGGGAATTGTGTGAAGCTATACCCCTCTTATCCTATGATTTTGTCAATGTTTCCTTTTTATAAATAAAAAATTTTAAAAAAAAATACTGGTGGTACCGAGAAAACTAGGAATTTTCACTTTTAGATAAAACCAAGAGTATCCAAGCCCATATTCCTTTTTTTAAAAATTCATTTTTGGTTTATGTTCGTTTGCTTACCAGTCCTCTACTTATCTCTGGCTTATGGTGGTGCTGGGGATTGAACCTGAGACCTTAGCATCTCAGGCATGAAAGTCATTTGAATAACCATAATACTATTTTCCCCACCTCTAACTCATACTTCTAGCTCTGGGTTGTTTTTATTTTTTTAATTATCTTTATTTATTGAATAGAGGTAGTCAGAAACTGAGAGGGAAGGGGGAGATAGAGAGAAAGAGAGACAGAGAGACACCTGCAGCACTGCTTCACCACTTATAAAGCTTCCCTCCTGCAATTGGGGACTGGGAGTTCAAACCTAGGTCATTGTGCATTGTAATGTGCACTCAACCAGGTGTGCCACCACCTGGCCCCACTCTGGATTTTTTTTTTTTTCTTACAAACCAATTTTATTTTTAATTAATAGTGGTTGTACAAGATGGTAATACTATAGGGTGTAGTTCCAAACCTCATCCACCATCAAATTTCTGTGCCCCCACCATCCTTTTTTATTTTTGTTTTACATTCTTAGAGGTTCCCCCCACCCCTGACGGGGGGGATTAATGGTTTACAGTTGACAGTAAGAAACAGTACTTGATACTTGTGTAACTTCTCAGTTCTCCACTTAACATTCTAATCACTGACCGAAGTCTTCCTCCAACATCATGTTCAGGACCTGAACACTCCCTCCAATCCCAGAGTCCTTTGCTTTGGTGCAATACACCAACTCCAGTCCAAGTTCTGCTTTATGTTTTCCCTTCTGTTCTTATTTTTCAACTTCTGTCTATGAGTGAGATCATCCCATATTTATCCTACTGTTTCTGCGTTATCTCACTTAACATGATTCCTTTAAGCTCTATCTAAGATGAGGTGGAAAAGGTGAACTTACCATATTTAATAGCTGAGTAGTATTTCATTGCCCCACCCTCCTAACGCTGAATGAATCAAGTATATACCTGCATATATGCTAGACTGTGTATTTTTTTCAATACATGCCTTGTATTTTCTTTCATTTTTAAAATTTCTTTATTGGGGGATTAATGTTTTACAGTCGACAATAAATACAATAGTTCATACATTCATAAAATTTCTCATTTTCCACACAACAATACAACCCCCACAAGGTCCTCCTCTAAGCCAGGACCTGAACTCCCCTCCACATCCACCTATTCCAGAGTCTTTTACTTTGGTGCAATACACCAACTCCTGCCCAAGTTCTGCTTAGTGTTTTCTCTCCTGATCTTGTTTTTCAACTTCCACCTGTGAGGGAGATCAGCCTATATTCATCTTTCTGTTTCTGACTTATTTCACTTAACATGATTTCTTCAAGCTCCATCCAAGATGGACTGAAAATAGTGAAATCACCATTTTCACTCTGAAAATGTCCAATAGTTCTATTTTATCTCTTCATTTAGTACCCTCATCATTTTATTGATTTTCTGCTTGGATGATCTGTCAAGTTGAGAGAGTGGGGTGTTTAACTCCCCTACTATTACTATGTTGCTGTTAATATACTGTGGAGCTCTTTCAGTAAATGTTTGGTGTATTTAGATGGCCTCTTCTTTGGTGCATAAATATTGATAATCATTAAGTCCTCTTGATTGATTGATTATCTGAGTACTAAGTAATGTCCATCCCTATCTTTTCAAATTTTATTTATTTTAATGTCTATCATATCATATATAAGCATAGCTCTTCCTGCCTTTTTTTGTGGTCCATTGGCTTGTATGGTAGTTTTTGCTCTTAGCTCAGCTATTTCAGCTTTCAGATCTCTAATTATTTGGAGACAGTTAGTGCTTTCTTTCAGAGTCACATTTGTTGTTTCTCCATGTCTGTTGAGAATTCTTTCAAACTCTTCCCTCACTCCTGTGACTAATTCCTTAATTAGCATTCTTTTCCCTAGCAGCCAGCAAAATTTTTTCCTTGTTGTAGACTTTTGAAAGTTTTATATTAATGTGCCTTGGCATTGGTCTTTTTGTATTTATAAATCTGGGTGACTATTCTGCCTCTTGGATGAGAATGTTCCAATGGTTCCCTAAGTGAGGTAAGTTTTCAGGTAAATTGTTCTGAAAATGGACTATGGGTTTTAGGTCTTGTCCTCTTCAGATAAACTTATCACTCTTATATTCAATCTTTTGATGGAGTCTTCAATTTCACAGAAAGTTGCTCCAGTCTTTCTAAACCATCCTTCACCCCCATCTTTGAACTGAAAGAGTGGACTGGCCGTATCTTCTAGATTAGAGATTATTTCTTCTGAATGTGTGGATCTACTTGCTAAGCCTTCTACCTGGGCATGGGTTGCAGTTAGAGTGTCTTTAACTCCCTGGGGCTTTGACTGAAGTTGTTCTTTCAAGATTTGATGATTCTTAGTGATCTCTGTTATAAGTTCTCTTATGTGTTTTAATTCCATAGTAACATGCTCTTTTAATTCTTGCTTAATTTCTTGGAAAGTCCTCATAATGAGCTCTGTGTAGTCTGTCTCTGAGAGTCTCTCTAAGTCTGTAATTCCTTGGATTTCCTCTGTTTCATTTCTGTCTGGCTGATATGGCATAGCTGGCTGTTTAGTTCTATTTCTCTGCTTATGTATTTTTTGTGCTGCTTATTGATGGCCAGAAGATTGTGCTATTGTAATCTCTAGGTTTCTCTTGTTTGTATGATTTGAGGTGAGAGGGATGGGATGGGGGAGGTTGCTTTGGGCTGTCTTGTTGTCACAAATGCCCTGTTTTATATTGTGTCCTTTTCTTGAATTCAGAAGGTTAAAGTCCCCCTGTGTCAAAGACTGAGAGGTTTTAAGCCCCTGTCTCTTTTCTTCTGGCACTAGGAACAATGTTACTTGCTTGTTGTGCTTAAAGTGAAATCACCAAAATAGCGCAGCTCAGCTCCCATGCCACCTAGAGCTCTGATTTGACTTTGCTGTTCTTCAACCTGTGCCTGTGCCCCTTTTCACTTCAACTGCATTCAAGCACCTCCCTGAGGCTGCAGAACTTTCAGCTGTAGATTATGACTTCAGTTGGGTTTCTAGTTGTATTTATTTGTTGTTTTGGGAGGAGAGGTGATTTGGTCTCAGTTATTCCACAGTCACGCCTCCCAGAAGTCCACAAGTGGGAACATTTTAATGTAGTATTTTACCTAAGAGAATTTTTTTAATATCAACCCAATTTATTTGCTTTTTGTGGTTATTTTAACTAGTGATTTAATATTAATTTAAAAATATGTGATAACACAGGTATAATTCCACACCATTCCCACCACCAGAGTTCTGTGTCCTCATCCCCTCCATTGGAGACTACAGTAGTCTACCAAGGTCACACATATTGGCTGACTATTATTTCTATAACTATCTATATCTATATATATTTGGCCATTTATTCTATGGTTCTGCTGTCTCTAAGATAAATTTTAACACTCTTTCTTCCATGAAATCTAGATATAATAAATAGTCTCCTATATCTACTATGAAGAATAGAAATCATAAGAAGGGATTCCTGGGAGTCGGGCAGTAGCACAGCGGGTTAAGCGCACATGACACAAAGCACAAGGACTCACAAGGACTGGCTTAAGGATCCCCGTTCGAGCCCCCAGCTCCCCACCTGCAAGGGAGTCACTTCACAAGTGGTGAAGCAGGTCTACAGGTATCTGTCTTTCTCCCCCTCTCTCTGTCTTCCCTTCCTCTCTCCACTTCTTTCTGTCCTATCCAACAACGATGACATCAATAACAACAAGAATAATAACTACAACAATAAAACAAGGGCAACAAAAAAGGGAATAAATAAATATTTTTTTGAAAAAAGAAGGGATTCCTTTTATTAACTCAAAATTGCAAGATTTATGTTAAAGCAGATCTTCACTGGACATTAATTAGCAATAATCTGTATAGTGGCATTAAAATCAAAGGTAGGCAGGACAATGGAACTAGTTCTGAAAACTTTGAATATGACAATGAATTTAGAAAATTATAGAAATGGGGCAGTGAATATTTGTTAATTAATATAGAAACTCTTAAACAAGTTCACATTTACTCAAACATAAATTGTTATGGAAAATGTCCTGTCATATCACATTAGACCAGTAAATAATACGGAACCAGACTGAAAAAATAAGAATCTTAATATGATCACAACAGAGACATTCTTTTACTATGAGCAAACTATCAGCTAGTAATTTTCTAAATTCTCTTCAGAAATAGTGACCTTTTTGTGCAGTATGAAAATTCTGTATATGTGTGTGCAATGCAAGTGTTTATTGACCTTAATCCTGATATCATAATTCTGGCAAATACTTTTTCCAAAATTATGTAGTTACTTATTAATATTTTCACAGCAATCAATTACAGATTTTATATGAGATATTTTTGCTTGTTTATTTTTCCTATGGCACAATAACCTCAGTATCAGAAGTTATGACCCAAGAGAGAACAAGGATCATAGAATCTACTGGTATAGATTGTCTTTTCCCCACACCGACAAATGTCTACTGTTCAAAGCAAGCAATGTTGTACTCTGGGAAAATCTTTCCCTTGTCCACATATCACTTTACACCTCAAAGAGAGGTATTTGATTACTCCTGTACCTCACCTAAACTGTTTCAGAAAAATATTTGCATTTGACTGTTGGGTATTCCCTTGTGTCACTCTGGTTCAATCCCCTCCTGCACCCATTCTACTGTGTGGTTTCAGAGCCTGACTGCCATGATTAGTAAAAGCAGGCTTTCCCATCTTCTGGCTCCCAATGAGGTTCAGCCAATGGGAGGCAACAGCAGGAAAGGTAACAGAAATGAGGTTAGAGGGTATTTATTCCACCAGCTAATTCCCTGCCAAGCTGTGGGCTGGCAGCAGCCTGTCTCCACTACTGATGGTGATAATTCACCATAATTCTTGTTGGGTACTGCTCTTCTCTAGTTACAAGAGATGGGTAAATTCCTCCCCTTCTTAGGTTGACTATGGTAAGGGTTCTTCACTGATAATACCTCATGCTTACTAGTTCCTTTTATCCTATTCATGTGTCTACAAAAAGTCCCTTGCTTCATTTCTCCTCAACTTACTTGAGTATGACAACCTAACTGATAGATTAATTTAAGTGAATGCAACCCAGTTCAGAAAGCAGTGCCTTTACACAAGGAGAAATACTTTAATATGGAAACATCTTGGCAGTTCTTCTTGCTATGGCCAAATAAGCTGTGTCACCTCTATATATACACTAAGATGACAGTGTTCTCTAACTTGGTCGTTTGATACATGGTCTCACAGAGCAATTTAAATTTCTGGTTGATGAATTTTATTTATATGAGCAGTCCTACAAAAAGTACAAAACACAAAATTATAGGTCTGCATTTACAGACCAGTCTCTTATCCAAAAGCTAAATAACAAGGAACCAAGTTGAACTGTAGACTCAAAACAAAACTCTTGGTTTCCAAACATTTTAAGACTTAAGTGATCCAGGAGGAGACGCAGTGGACTCTCAAGCATGAGGTCTGGAGTTCAATCCCCGGCAGCACATGTACCAGAGTAATATCTGGTTCTTTTTCTCTCCTCCTATCTTTCTCATTAATAAATAAGATATTTAAAGAAAAAAGTTAATGAGATCATCTTTTCAAAAATTCTAGCATTTGGCATATATTGAGATTCAGCTTGATTCATTTCTGTTTGTACCCCTGGTATGAATTTCTTTTTTTATATGAAAAAGACTAGCTTTCTGGAAAAAAAATTTTTTTTGAATGTAGCACATACAAAATCCAAAGAATACGTCCAGAGGAACTGAAACAATATACAAATGAAAGCTGAAGAAACACAGTCATAAAGGCTTGCTAGTACCTTCAACAAAGAGGCTTACCAAAAGGGAAAATAAGGGCGGTAGCAGTTGAACTCCTTTTATCCATATCCTAACAAATAACACCTCCTGTGCCTTAAATATTTAATGCAAAATCTGTGGATTTATATAGCTTACAAAATGCCAGGGGCTTATTATCTTTACAGTTTGCATGACAGGAATATTCATATCGCTCAGTTCCACAGTCTAAGACAACAGGAATTCCTCCAGGTGCTAATGGCAGATAACTTTCACGTGGCTTCAATAATCCACTAATTATGGAACCCCTCAGGTAGAACAATGTCATTAATCTGATTAAATTATTTATATTGCTGGAAAGCTAAATCTTATTAGGTCTTCAGTATTTTATTTGGTTGTCTGGTATGCATATGCAAAAAGGTGAAACCATATTTTAGCCATTCCTGTTTTCCAGCTGAAAAAATAAGACGCTCTGAACGAAGTAACTCCAAATTGCAATAACCCCATATGATGTAAGGTCACCTAGTGGATACAGGAGATGCTCCTGCCCTGGACTTCCTGTATCAAGGAATTTTCCTTATCCCTTTCAGAAGTCCATTCTTATGGTTGGAGGCTTCTTCCCATATTTCAGTAGCTGGGTCATAAACCATGATAAGACTGAAATTTGACTAGAGGTACTGTCTACATTAAAGGGATGATGTTTCATTTCTCTAGAATACATCACTGACATGACTGTGAAGCCCCTACCACTAAATGTGTTACCTGCCCAATTACACTGAACATACCCTTTGGGTTTTGGGGAACAACATTTTCATATATGTGGTGGTCTATTAAACACTGACATAAAAGATTAGAGAAGTTAAGAGATTAGATAAAATCCAGACTCACTTGATGAGCTATTCAAAACACATATGTGGCCTTTATCCAGCCATTTTTGTAATTACTCATTTGTAGAATGCTTTACAACCCATAATTATAAGATCTCAGAACTGGTTTATCTATCATTTCTATTTTACATAAAATGGTACTGATTTTAGACATGTTTTTTTAAAGTCCTACTTTTTTTAAAGGGGTAAAATGTGTGCTTAATGGAAATGACACAATTTTCCAACCTTACATTTGACAAAATCAGTCTGATTTTAAAATTTATTGAAACTTTCCTGCATTTACTTGTACTATGTCTTCAAATTAAGTCTCTCATTAAGTCTCATTAAGTCTCTCACCTCCCAAATATCCTTACTTCTTCCAAGGTTTCCAAAACACTAGGAGAGGGTTGATAAGCCTTCTCGTGTAGCCCAGAGTTTTCTTTTAATAGCTATGTAGTCAAGACACATTGCTAGCCTAGCTCCCAGCTAAATTTAAATCATATGATACTAGGAATAGAATTCATAATCTTGTGTTACAAAAACTACCCCCTAATAGAGCTCTCAGGACTTCAAACTTTTTTTCCTTCTTGGGCCAGAAGCTAGGAGACACCAGAGAAATAAGCCTATTCAAATCCAGTCCAACTAATCACACTAAGTTAGAAGTAGTAAGAGCCAGTATGAGTTTGCCAGTTAAATTATTGGAGACTTGTCTTTCTGTAAACTGTGTCATAAGAGAATTGAGGTCAGAGAGAGAGGAAATCTTAGAGCCATAACTGTCTGTCTCAGGATCTCCTAAGTGGAGAAGTATCTATGTTTACCTTTGCCATCTAGATTCCTCTTTAGGAAGAATGGACCAAGTCTGCCACTACTGGGAGTGCTATAAGCAGATAAACTTTATCTAGTATCCCCTACAATGAGAGAACCTTGTTCAAGATTATCCCCCACCTTTGAGGGCAACCCACATGCAATGAAAAGGGGATATGGTTGTGTAAAGGCCCAGCCCACTCCTCAAGTCAGGATAATACTAAGAGATCATCCAAACTTCACAGTTCCTCATGATTCAACTGAATTCAGTTTATCCCTCAACCCAATCCTACTTCTACCTCTTCCCTTCCATAATTGCTGATACTCAAAGCATACCCTAACAAACCTCAGGTTTGTTCAATTCTACTAAGTCTGCTTCCTGGGCAGCTCACCTGCAGTGATCATCACTGAACTTTCTAAGAAACCTCTGGCTTAATGAATATATCTACATGGGGGCCTGGCTGTGGTGCACCCAGTTAAGTGCACATAGTACAAGGGCCTACTCAAGGATATGGGTTTGAGCCCCTAACTCCCCACTTGCAGGGGAAACACTTCACAAGTGGTGAAGCAAGTCTACAGCTGTCTCTTTTTTTCTTCTTCTTTATCTCCCCTCCTCTCTCAATTTTTCTCTATCCTATCCAATAAAATGGAAAAAACTTACCACCAGGAGCAGTGAATTCATAGTCCTGGCACTGAGCCCCAATGATAATCCTGGAGGCAAAAAGAGGAGGAAAAAGGAGGAGGACGAGCAGCAGGAGGAGATACCTACTCTTCTCATTCTTCTGGGTTAAATCAAGAGTCAAGATTTCTTGAACTAAATTTTCCTAGATTGGTATAATAAAAATAAATTAAAAAAGAAATGAGTTTCACCCCAGAGAAGGTAGAAAGAAAAGAATAGGAACAGTGGTGTACATTATGGGAAATGAATATATTATTTCCTTCAGGATGGTTTTTTTTTTCCCAGAGCACTCCATAGTTCTGGTTTATGGTGGGGGAGGGAGTTTGAACCTGAGACTAAAGAGCCTCAGGCATGAAAGTCTTTTGCATAACTGTTAAGCTATCTCTCTCAACCCCAGGATGAACTTCTTTGGGAAGAAATGAAATAACAGTGTCAAGAGTTCATAACCTGAAATTAACTGGCAGGTGGGTCCAGGAAGAGAGCTCCCTACTTAGATGATAATTCTACTACCACTTCAGTCCTGGAGACTGAGATGTTGTCAAGTACATAGTTCAATTCCCTTAATAGCTAGGCTGGGTCAGGATGACATTCAAAACAAAAGCCTTAGGGTGCACCCCTTCTTAAGGACTGTTCTTGATAGCTTGGGGCATGGTAGCTGGAAGTTTTCATTCTGAGTCACCAAGAGAATTTCACAATCATATCATTTACAGCTGCTTTCAAACACTAAGTGCTCAAGTTCAAGTTCTCTTGAACAAGAGTCTGAGGCAGGGCTTGTTGTACTAGTGATATATTGAGGGCATGCTGCAGGCAAAATCTGCAAGGGAATCATGGGAGAAGGGACAAGAATAGACAGCAAGATTTGGGCCTCATTCAAGTCTACCCTTGGTACTACAGTGGACTTTGGAGCATAAACATCCTGCCCTGAGTGGAGAACCCATGCTCTTTCTCTCCAGTACCTGTCAGTCACTGACTGTGGGCTGCCTTCAGTTGCTGGTAGAAGTGTAGCTCCCAAGCATTTCTGACAAGACTGCTTCCTAAACCAAAAATAGACACAGCTCTAAGCTATTAGAAGTCTAGCCTCTAGCCGCATAGCCACAGCAATTAGGCCAATGCCTCAGAAAGGGAATGTGAGATGAGACCAACAGCATGTACTGTACAAAGCAATATGTCTCCAGTGCTGTGCTGGGGAGAAACGCAAATGTTTCCTCATTGTCCCCTTCTATCCCTGCATGAAACCCACGTTCAACAAGAGAGAGAAACTGTAGACTCAGTTTCTTCATAAATAAAAGGAAGATAATCGTGACTACCTTTCTAATTTGTGGAATCACTGCAAGGATCAGAATGAAATGATATATGGGCAAACACTTGGCAGACATATCAATTGTAAATATGCATATATGAACAACACTCAGCATTTCAATAAAAACCAAGTCTTTATACTTGAGTCCCTACTTGTAGTATTTACTCGTGGCTCTCATAGACCATATTGATTTTAACAGTCCCTAACAGTTAAGCAAATGGGAATCTCTCCTCTTGAGTCTATAATGTGTAATTGCCTTGAGATTATGATGGATTATGTCTGTTCCCACCAGAGAACTGATAGTCCTAAGGAAATATGAGGCTCAGATATGAAAGCAGTGATGAGAATTGAGAAAGAGTAACCAAAAATCTTGCCAAAGCTCACCAGTGCATATCACACACACATCAGTAAATATTAGTAAATATCAAAGGGTAGGCAGGAATCCCTTCAACAGATAATAGCATTCTATAAAAAGATATTCCTGGGGGCCGGGTGGTAGCGCAGCGAGTTAAGCATTGCACAAGGACTGGCCCAAGGATTTGGGTTTCAGACCCCAGCTCCCCACCTGCAGGGGAGTCACTTCACAAGTGGTAAAGCAGGTCTGCAGGTGTCTATCTTTCTCTCCCCCTCATTCAATTTCTTCTGTCCTATCCAACAACAACAACAGCAATAGCAACAATAACAATAATAAGGGCAACAAAATAGGAAAAAGTGGCCTCCAGGAGCAGTGGATTTATAGTGCAGGCACCAACATCCAGCAAAAGCCCTGGAGTCAAAGAAAAAAATATATATTACTTCTTATAATTCACTTTTTTTACTATACTAACACAAGAAATAATTTTCTCCAACAGGAAACAAGAAGTATTTTCCTGTCAGAGATTCCTGCAAATATAAAGAACAATTCCTCGACCTCTGAAGAACACCCTTCCAGTAAGATGCAAAGTGAATGTTGTGGTTCCAGTAACTTCTGAAGGGGTAACCCTATTTATACAGGGCTCTGTCTCTGATCAGACCTTCTGGAGTCATAACCAGGCTAATTTATACTCTCCATGGAGTCACGCTGACAGACACAGCTTTGTGCCAATGCTTAAAAATATACAGACAGACAATAAAGGTACTATAGTTACAGCACCAAGTACCTTAAACTGACAACCAGATTAAGTGATCAGATAATAAAGCAAAACTTTTAGAATTCTGTCATGGCAACAGGAAATACTTATCTCAAAGGCCAATTTCTGTACTAGACTTAGTCAATTGGGCTCCTTTTAAAACTCAGTTAAAAGAGAAAAGCTTTGTTGCAGCTGCTGTCAGGAGTATTAATGACATTTTTAGGAACTCATTCATTTTTATCTTTGAACAGGTTCTGATGATATCTTAAGAAACATAAAATCAAGATGTCATAAACAAAACTTCTTTAGCTATAAGTTAAGCTTTTAAATATTTTGGAAATTGGTTGACTGAATTGTTCACTTGCAGATGGGCAAACTAAGATTGTACCAAATACCAATTGTTAAAATTCATTAATGTGAAAAAAATTCTAAAAGGAAAAATAAATTCTAAAATCCTCTGAAAACATGAGGCTTGTGTGCCTAGAACTTGAGATTAACAAGACAGATTTTTGAACCCACCTACTTTTAATGTGAGAGATACAGAGAGAAAGGTACACACACAGAGAGAGGCAAGGACAGAAGTCAATTCCCAGTTTATGATGGTACTTGAGATTGAACCGGAAACTCAGAAACTTAGCCATGAAGGTCTTTTTGCATAATCATGATCCTAGGGTGATAGAAGGAGTAGAAAAAATTAATCTCCCAATGGGGCAGCCTGGGGGGTTCTCACGATCTTCTTTCGATGTGTAGACAGTAGTAGGACAATCAAGAGACCTACTTTAGCCTTCTCCCCTACATTGGTCATCTTCAGAATGGACTTCAGTCCTCTGCTCATATTTTTCATTTTATTCTTTTTATTATTACATATTTTTCATGATGAGCATAGCACATCAGATAAGTTATACATGTGTCTAGATTATGACCACATAATTTACGAAATAATCTGGAAAGTATCTATGTTTTTAATTTTTTATATTTTACTTACTTTCCTTTTTGTTGTCCTTGTTTTTATCATTGTTGTGGTTATTATTATTGTTGTTATTGATGTCACTGTTGCCAGATAGGACAGGGAGTAATGGAGAGAGGAGGGGAAAACAGAGGGAGAAAAGAAAGATAGACACCTGCAGACCTGCTTCATCACTTGTGAAGTGACCTCCCTGCAGGTGGGGAGCCGAGGGTTTGAACCAGGATCCTGACATCAGTCCTCGAGTTTTGCAGCATGTGCATTTAACCCACTGGGCTACAGCCCGACCCCCTGGATAGTATATATTTTATAGGTTCTACAATATTTTCTTACTCATGATGAAATAATCCTCATAGTTGGGCACCTGTGCTCAGTCTCGAGGTATGAGCAGTGGCGTTTTAAAAACATACGTAAACTCACTTGCCCTAGAAACTTTTTTGTGTTATAACCATGCCAAAGGCTCTGATTCAGAACAAAACTGTGCCTTTCTAGACATTAAAAAAAAAAAAAAAAAAAAAAAAAAAAGCCGTGCTTTTTCCAGATGGACCTGCTCTGGGCGTACTTCTTTGAGAACAGAGCAGGGGCCCAATTACATCCCCACTCACCCCTAGCTGACACCCTTGTGCAGCACACAAACTGCACAACGGTCCAAAAGCGTGGGTTTTGCATGTTCCACTTTCAGTGAATGTATTTAGCACATTCACACCCCCTGCCTCCATCTGGCAAAAATCTCTGGGCAGTGGCCCCAGCAGCCTCACAAAATGGCAGTTCTTGTGTGAGTTTGCTTGCACAGTCCAAGGTCTGATTCTCAGTTTCACAGCCTTAGAAAAGAGATTGTGTGTGTGTGTGTGTGTGTGTGTGTGTGTGTGTGTGTGTGTGTGCGTGCATGTGTACTGGGTGAGGGCAGGGAGAGTAAAGGAGAGGAGAATAGCGCCAGTTGTTTTGAACTAAGTCATGAAGTTATCAAACTCTATTTGATTCAAGAAATATGTGTCACATAAATCATAATGGTCTGTGCAAAGCACAGAGAGCACATGTCCTGAGATAAGCAAAAGTGTATGGGAGGATAAGTTACAATCAGAGAGATGGCATCCATCTAGGGAGCTGGCTCAGCAGCAGAAAGCATGGTGTGTGTGTGTGTGTGTGTGTGTGTGTGTGTGTGTGTGTGTGGTGCTGAGCGCCACATAAAAACAAGACAGACAGAAAGAAGACACCCATCAAATGAATCAAAAGCAAATCACATCAGGTCTAAATGACCAGTTATCTATAGTAGACAGCAAAGGTGTTTGTTTGTTTCCAACAGGACTCAAAGTCTTCGACCAATGAAATGCTTCAATGGTAGAGTGCAGGACTTGCAAATATGTCCCAGCTACAACTATTCAGATCCATCTCTATATTAGATAAAACTTGTCAAGAACTTTTCTAATGAGAACACTACTGTTAACTAGTCATTGGTTAAAATGTTCTCTTTCCAGAGAGAGGCAGCCTGGGAGTATGGATCGACCAGTCAACACCCATGTTCAGCAGGGAAGCAATTACAGAAGCCAGACCTTCCACCTTCTACAACCCACAATGACCTTGGGTCCATACTCCCAGAGGGATAGAGAATGGGAAAGCTGGGGAGTCGGGCTGTAGTGCAGCGGGCTAAGCGCAAGTGGCGCAAAGCACAAGGACTGGCATAAGGATCCCAGTTGGAACCCCAGCTCCCCACCTGCAGGGGAGTCACTTCACAGGCGGTGAAGCAGGTCTGCAGGTGTCTATCTTTCTCTCCTCCTCTCTGTCTTCCCCTCCCTCTCTCCATTTCTCTCTGTCCTATCCAACAACGACAACAACAATAATAACTACAACAATAAAACAACAAGGGCAACAAAAGGGAATAAATAAATAAAATAAATATAAAAAAAAGAATGGGAAAGCTATCAGGGGAGTGGATGGGATATAGAGATATGGTGGTGGTAACTGTGTGGAGTTGTACCCCTCCTATCCTACAGTTTTGTTAATGTCTCCTTTTTCAAATAAATAAATAAATAAAATGTTCTCTTTCCATACAGTGCTTGGAAAAGCCCAGCAAATACTGATACTTTTTAATACATCCCTGAACAATGAAAATCTACCTTCTTTCTAGAGAAACTTTTTTCTTTACCTATGTTATAAAACTAAACTAAGCTTCAATCAATCCTAGAAAGAAAACTGTCTTTCTCAGAATCCCATCTCTCACTACTATACTATCTCTTAAGCTTAAAGTTTAATTTACTAAGAAAAAGTCTGGGGGGTCAGATGGTAGCACAGAGGGTTAAGCGCACATGGCACAAGGCTCAAGAGATGGCTTAAGAATCCCGGTTCAAGTCCCCAGCTCCCCACCTACAGAGGGGTTGCTTCACAAGTGGTGAAGCAGGTCTGCAGGTGTCTATCCTTCTCTCCCCCTCTCTGTCTTTTCCTCCTCTCTTGATTTCTCTCTGTCTTATGCAACAACAGTGACATCAATAACAACAATAATAATAACTACAACAATGATTTTTAAAAGTCTGTTTTCTGTAACTTTTTCAGAGTACCACACCATAACCTCAAGTACCAGAAGCAATGTGTTGCTCACACTGCCTGCAGAACTACAAGAGCCTTTGTTTGTCAGTGGTCAGATTCTCAGAAGCCAGCCAGCCATGTGCATATAGGTCCCCTGGCCAACTATTACTGGTCATATGGCCGCTTGAAGAAACAGTCCCCATTCCCAAAGCATTTCTATCATGTTGTCCTTCTCATAACCAAGAATGCCTGCATGACAGGCACCTCCTCTGGATAAATTTATTATTCTAACCTTGGCAACCAGTCGTGATGTAATAAGGAGAAAGCCATGTATTTAAAATTGACTGTAAATAAACTCTACCAGGGAGAAAAATGTGTCCATTCATAATGGTGTTTATACGAGAAGGGCACAGCAGAAGAAAATTATTTAGTTAAGACCCAAAACATTTCTCTAAATGATAAGTTTGACCTCAGTTTCATGTCAGAGTTTAGTAGAAGAATGTACCCCTATGTGATTTCATTTCCCATTAATATATGCTACACCAAGAGAAAATAAATAAGTCAAAATGAAGTGAGGGAAATCAGCGAACTGATATGAATTAGTCATTCATGTTTTAAAGTTGGAGCAAAATAAATAATAATTTCCAAAAAAGACAAGGGCTTACAGAGCCCCCAAATTAAGCTGTTTTTTGTAAAAATAACTCCTAGACAGTTAATGACATATTCTTTGGACAGAGTCTTAGGATATTGCTCAGTTTTCCCATTAGATCTCACGCATGTGCATAAAATGTCTCTTCTCATTTTGGTGTGTGCATATTGGCTGCCTATTCTCAGTAATGATCATTTTTTACCTTTGAACAAATTGTTAAATTTGTTATTGATCATGCATGAAAATAGCTACATGGTCTGAAGCCTGGAAAATGTATCAGACTTTACTGGGTAATGCAATTTTTAAAGGTAAAATACCATCTATTACTTAGAGCTATATTAAACTACTTATTCATACCTCTTAAATAATTATGACTTTCAGTTTCCTATTCTTACATAAAATAATGTTTAGGTTTTTTGTTTGCTTGCTTGCTTTTGTTTGCCTGTTTTTTAATGCCAAAGCTCTAGGTTAGGAAATTTTTTTAAAAAAATGAATTGGACCTGATTCCTGTCTCAGGAACCAGACACTCTACCAGAAGCAAAAGGTCACACACACACACACACACACACACACACACACACACACACACACACTAATGAGCATAATGTCAGGTAGCATGAAATTGGGGTCATGGAAAGAAGAACAAAGTAGTAGGAATTTAAGTGAGCCTTGATTTTAGCTGGGATAGTCAGTGAGTGCTTTCACTACAGAGAAGAAGGCATCTGAGTGGGCACTGAGCCACAAGTCAGATTTCAGAAGGCAACAGATTGGGGGATGAGACATTAGAAACAAGAAATAGCATGAGCAAGGACAGAACTAGAAAAAACAAAGAGAACAAGCAGTGATACAATTTGGCTGGACCATGGTATACTGCTGAGGGTGGTAGTGCTTGGGGGGAGTAAAGGTAAGTCAAGGTTATATTGTGAGAGGTTTAGAACATGTGAGAAGAGTCTATCAACTCTTTGGAAGGCAACTGAGGGAAAATTAAATGTTTTGATTAACATGCATTTTAGATCTGTTGGTCATGCTGAGAAAGGCAGGGGAGCATGCGCTGGCATATCCCAAACTTAGCATGTTAGTAGACTGACCAACAGACCACAACGCAAATCTGAAGGGTGGTGAGATTTTCTCTATGTGTCATTTCTTACTTTTCTGAGTCCCCCCTCGCCTTTGCTGGCTATAGAACTCAGAAAAATCCAAATCCACAGAGTACACACTGTCAGATGTGAATTCCAAGGAACAAAATCTGAGGGATGCTGAACACTGTTGCAAAGCTAAACAAAGTAAGCTGAGGAAAATAAAAACAAAATCACATACATTCACTTGAGAGACATTTAAGAGTGAGATAAGATTCTGCTAGATTGTCTAGAATGGGGATTTTTTTTTTTTACAGTAATCAAAAAAATTCTCAATTTTTTCTCAAGGCATACTTAAGCTTTTTTTTTTAGTGACTATGCTTTTATTTTTGCATTGTATGATACCATATATTACTATGTTAATTCACATGGACTAATTCAGAGAAATCAGAGGAGGAATTAATATAGGAATGATAAATTTGTTGAAGGTCAAATGAAAAATGAGGTCTCAATCATGTGACCAAAAAAAAAAATAAGGAAGAAAATTTAACAGCAGCAAATTCTGGAGAGGTTGTAGGCTCAAAGGCCCTCCTGCACTGCTGGTGGGAATGTAAATTGGTCCAAATTCTGTGGAGAACAGTCTGGAGAACTCTCAAAAGGCTAGAAATGGACCTACCCTATGATTCTGCAATTCCTCTCCTGGGGATAGATCCTAAGGAACCCAACACACCCATCCAAAAAGATGTGTACACATATGTTCTTGGCAGCACGATTTGTAATAGCCAAAACCTAGAAGCAACCCAGGTGTCCAACAAAAGATGAATGGCTGAGCAAGTTGTGGTATATATACACAATGGAATACTACTCAGCTATAAAAAATGATGACTTCACCATTTTCAGCCAATCTTGGATGGACCTTGAAAAATTTATGTTAAGTGAAATAAGTTGCCAGGCTAGTGTGGGGGTGCCTCTTCCCAGGCGCATACTCTCTGGGTTGGAGAGAACTCGACCAAAACCAGCCTAGGCTATTACTCACTCAGCGACTTGAGGGATATGACTTATGAACCAAGCTCTTGGCGGTGCTGAGGTAATGCAATATCTTTATTGATCAGAGAGCCAAGGCTTTTAAAGGGCAGACCCGGAAGTGGTAAGCCAGAAACGGAAATGGCTAGGAAAGGGGCGGAGAAAGGCAAAAGGGGCTGGGAATGGTATGGACCTCCCCAGCAACTGTTGCTAGGGGTTTTAACTGGTAGGATTAATAATACCCTGCAGGAAGGGAGAGTCTTGATGGTAGAAAGAAGATAGATCAAAGGAATGGAATGGGTGGGGATCTTTAAGACAAAACAATGATTATGTAGATAGGCTACAGTATCAGGAATGCAGGGTGGAGCAGGGCGACCTGGCTTAATGTTTTAAGGAATGCCAGGCTCTTGGAGGCAGAAAAATGCAGGGTGCTTTGTGAGGGTCTTCACAATTTCCCGACAATAAGTCAGAAACAGAAGGATGAATATGGGATGATCTCACCCTCAGGCAGAAGTTGAAAAACAAGATCAGAAAAGAAAACACAAGTAGAAACTGAACTGGAATTGGCATATTGCACCAAAGTAAAAAACTCTGGGGTGGGTGGATGGGGAGAATACAGATCCAAGAAGGATGACAGAGGACCTAGTGGGGGTGTATTGTTGTATGGGAAACTGGGAAATGTTATGCATGTACAAACTATTGTATTTACTGTCGAATGTAAAACATTAATTCCCTAATAAAGAAATTTTTAAAAAATGAGGAAATCTAATCAAGTGTCAAAACTGAGCCAGATTAAAGTACTTGAGTCCACTGTATTCAACAACTAAGTTTTCTTAAATCCATTTGGAATTTAAGTGCCCTTGTTTGGGTTATATTATTTATATTTAATTTATATAGATGTTTTAATTGTCAGTAACAGTGAGTTTACACCAATTAGATTTGTACAAAACTAAGTACCATTTACTTATAATAAAAGTACAATTCAGTGGGGGGGGGGTGGAGATAATGACAGAGAGAGATTTTTTTTTTATTCAAGTGGGCCATTACATAACTAATGTTTGCAAAATGGTTATTTTGACTGTTAGCTGACTTTTATGGAGGAGAAATGGTGACTATTTGCATAAGTTGTTAAGGCAAAGAAGACACTCATATATTAATATTCAAAAGTTGTTCAAGCTGTTAACTTCAAAATTAATATAGCAATAAAATCTCTATTTATTTGTGGCATTGAGCTCATTTATTTACTATGTGATTTAACAGACAACTCTCTTTTCCAAACTATATAACAGAGCAGCTGAACCTAGATTGTGATGATATGTATTATAAAACAAATTCTCCAATATTTTTCAAGTTTTCTTTAATTCCCTTTTAATTACAATAGCAAGTAAGGACATAAGATAATATAACCTTGTGATAGCTAAACAGGCAAATAAAATCAGCATATCAATCACCATGGGATCACATTATTTTTAGCATAGCTAATGCAAACTTAACTTTAGTGGGATTCTCTTTTGCATTAATTGGCTACCAGTTCTGTTAAGTGTAATTAACACCTCTATTCATATCTCAGCCCATGTGTGAATTTGGCGGCATTGTCAGCATAACACCTGTTTACCTCTCCCAGGATATTAACTGAACAACAACTAATATCCTAAGTTGTATTAAATATATTTAGTAATATTCCCAAAATGTGTTCAAAGGAGATATTACTGAGATTATTTTTCCTCATTATTGATATCATATAAAAATGTATTATTTCCTAAATGTTATGCATGTACAAACTATTGTATTTATTGTTGAATGTAAAATATTAATTCCTCAATAAAGGAATTATTTTAAAAATGTATTATTTCCTATGTGTTTCACAGAACATTCACTAAATCATCTTGAAATGACTTCCAAGAGGCACTCATTCCATCAATCTTAAAGTATAGATTTAGGATCAGGGTCAGGATTTCTAAGCAATAAGTTTCTACAGCTTATCACATTCTTAAGTTTCCTCCTTGTAAGTGGAAGTTTCCAATTTACATGTAAAGATAAATGCTTCCAGCAACTAGTGGAACATGCCTAGAAAGTTTAAAATTACTTGTTTATGAATAGAAAAAGTCAATTGAGGGGAGGGGTGGGATGGGGAAAGGCAGTGAGTATTCATTTGAGGAGGACCTGGGTACAAACCTCTGCTCCTTACATGTGGGGGGAGAGTGTTCAGAAGAAGTGAAGCAGTGCTACATGGGGTCTTCCTCCCTCCCTCTCTATCTCCTTCTCCTCTCTCCTCTTTCAAGCAAGAAATTCAAATGTTCCTGGAAACAAATGAAAATGAAGACACAAGCTATCAAAATATTTGGGACACAGCTAAAGCAATACTGAGAGGGAAACTCCTAGCCATACAATCACATATTAAAGAACAAGAAAAATCTCAAATAAACAACCTTACTGCACACCTTAAGGACTTAGAGGAAGACGAACAAAGGAATCCTAAAGCAACCAGGACATAAATCACTAAAATTAGAGCAGAAATAAACATTGAAAATAAGAGAACCATACAAAAGATCAATGAAGATCTTTGAAAACTTAAACAAATTGACAAACTCCTAGCCAGACTCACTAAAAAAAGGGGGGGGGGGGCTGAAATAAATAGAATTGTAAATTATACAGGAGATATCACAACTGACACTACAGAAATCCAGAAAATCATGCGAAAATTTTATGAAGAACTATATGCCACCAAGCTAGAGAATCTGGAAGAAGTGGAAGAATTCCTAGAAACATATGCCCTTCCAAAACTGAACCAAGAAGAACTACAAAACCTAAATGAACCAATCACAGACAAAGAAATTGAAATAGTCATTAAGAATCTTCCCAACAACAAAAGTCCTGGACCAGATGGCTTCACAAACGAATTCTACAAAACCTTCAGGAAACAGTTAATACCTGTTGTTGTGCGCGGGCCGCAGAGAAGAGAGAGGGGGGGTCTGGAGCGAAGAGGAAACACAAATCTTTATTTGTGCTGGCACCTCAGAGTTGGGTGCTAGAGAGGCAGGTTGGGCCATGTAGAGGTAGCGAAAATGGCCGCCTCACGCAGTAACCTTTCCTGCATCTGAACACCAGAGTGAAGCGCTGGCAAGAGAGCGAGGTGCGGAAGAAGAAAGGCTTTTATAGGAGTAGCTTTTGCAAGAATGGGAAGGGGGAGAAGTAACCATAGCACTCCAGGATAGGATAATAACTCTCATGAGAATGGGAGGGGGGAGGAGTAACCAAAGCACTCCAAATATCGAGGGGATATAGACAATACCCTGAGGGCACAATATGGCTGAACAGGCACTCCGAGAATGTCCCAACTCTCCAGGGAACTAGCAGTAGCCTGAGGGGACAACATGGCAGATGTGACTGCATCGGCACAATTTCCCAGCATCTCCCCCTTTCCTTTTATCTAATGCCCAGGGCAACAGTGTGTAAAGTCTATGAACTACTCAGGGTCAGTCTACGAAAAATCAGCAACGTGAAGGGAAGGAAGCTGCTGTAAAATTGTCTAAAGTGTCCAAAGGGTATACCAGCAAGTCCGATAGAAGTCTCAGTCCAAAGTAGGCGACAAGGGGGAGAAATGGCAGGGGATGAAATGCTGCATGAGGAAGGTCAGCCTCTGGAATTCCGCTTTTCTGTAGATTGTGAGCTGGAACCGCCAAAACATGACAGGCCAAGCAGAAGCAGGAAAGGCAGACAGACAGTAAAAAAGTTCTAGGGTTTCGGGGATGTGTGCCACTGTAGTCGTGCCATCTAGTGGGTGATGTCAGGGTGTGCAGGGGTCCAGATGTTTTTTTCAGGGATTCCTGTGGAAGAAACACAAATAATCTGCTTCTCGTGGTTATCAGGGCATCTGATTTGAATACTTTATAGAAAAAGAGGTTTGGTGCCTTAGCCAACTGAGTATTGGGGGATGTATCTTTTCTATTCATTTATTATTATATATTCATGGGGGAAAAGAACTTATCTTTTAACAAAGACTCTAAGGTGTAGGGAAGCAGGAACTATCTTATCCCCTTCTTTTTTTTTTTTTGGTATCTTGCCTTTTGTTGCCCTAGTTGTTTTATTGTTGTAATTATATTGTTGTTATTGCTGATATTGTGGTTGTTGGATAGAACAGAGAGAAATGGAGAGAGGAGGGGAAGACAGGGGGAGAGAAAGACACCTGTAGACCTGCTTCACCGCCCATGAAGTGATTCCCCTGCAGGTGAGGAACCGGGGTTTCAAACTGGGATCCTCAAGCCAGTTCTTGCACTTAGCACCACTTGTGCTAATCCCGCTGTGCCACCACCCGATTCCCAGGAACTATCTTTCAACAAAAACTCTATGGCCATGCCAATAGCAACCTTGAGGGCACATGTGGCTCCCCACATGTCCCCCTGTCTTATATCATGTTTTGATGTTTGGCGGACTTTGTTTTGTGGCAGGGTGGACTGTGCCTGCCTTAGGTTGGGGATCAGCCTTCCGTCTTACCCGTCATTGGAACACCTGGTCATTTTTGCCCAGTAGTACCAGGTGCCCTGTCTTAGGTTGACTGGATAGCGCTAGTTTCCTCTTACACGTCATTGGTTAGCCAGCCCTCTACATGGTGGACGTTCTGATGAAGGGGGCAAATCCTCCACAGCAACTCAATATTCTGCCATGTCCAGCCTATGATAGTGAGTTTGTATAGGCTGCATCTTTATGGCATCAATCTGTTGCTGCAAAAAGGCCATGAGCTTGTTAAGAATTATAGGACCGTGGTCTGGGAGGTGTCGCAGTGGATAAGGTGTTAGACTCTCAGGCGTGAGGTCCCAAGTTCGATCCCTGGCAGCACATGTACCAGAAATATATCTGGTTCTTTCTCTTTCTTCCTCTCTTTCTCATTAATAAATAAATTAAAATGTTGAAAAAAAAGGAATTATAGGACCTATTGTGAGCAGAAGAAGTAAAACAAGCTAGGGTCCCACAACTAAGGGTAGACAGGTAAGAAAGGGGGAATGTATCCATTGATATGAAGAGGTGGGATCATATCTTAAGTCTAAGGGAAGCAGTCAGTGGATGTGATGTCCAGGGAAACAGCCATTTGTCTTTGGGGGTAGTAAAGGATGTCCGTGGCATGGGTGATGTTATAAAGGGAAACATCTTTAAAATGTTGGCTGACAAAGGCAGGCCTATGGTGGCAAGACAAGATATACCAGTTAAGTGTACAAGAATATGTGAATGTTGTTAATTCACATAGGTTGGATATGGAGGAACTTCTTACAGTTTAATACCTTACCATATGAACAGACAATTCCTCATATGAAGGCTGGATAGCTGTAATCACTTACTTGTGAAAAAAAATAAAACTTGTAACAAGTTAGAGGTTTACTATAATTGACTTTGGAGTATAAACAGACTCAGGTTACTTAGAGAGTTAACGAATGTTAGTGACAATGGTTTTAACATTTAGAGTACTCTGAGCAGATTGGTTACGTGTCTGTGGGGACAGCTGGGGGAGGGGTCAAAGGAGCAGCTGAACACATGTCTGTGGGGACAGCTTGGGGAGGGGTCAAAGGAGCGGCCGAACATGTGTCTGCAGGGGCAGTGGGGGGAGGGGTTGTGGAAGCAGAAGCCTCTGCAGAAGAAAGCAGACACATGTCTCCAGGAGCAGTGGTTTTGGGGCTGACTGCAGATTGCTTAGGGTGTTTAAGTCTTAAGCAAATATCCTTTAACTCCCGTATCTCAGCCTCAAGGTCACTTAACCTTTTGGCAGGAGGCCTTGTACATATCCTAAAAATAGTAAATATAGCCATGAGAACCCACGGTGTAGCGAAAATTAAAGCGTCTCTGAGATCGAAAGCCTGTCCCAGGAGAGAAGGATAGAATGTCTGGGACACCTCCTCATAAAACAGAAAAAATCCCATGGTGGGGGAAACGTGAGGCCGCAGAGTCAGGTGGCTGCCACTTACCTGTGTCTGGGTGGCTTTTCTGGACCTCAGGCCGGGCGTGAGTGCGGGACACATCAGGCGCCAGATGTTGTTGTGCATGGGCCACGGAGAGAAGAGTGAGGGGGTCTGGAGTGAAGAGGAAACACAAATCTTTATTTGTGCTGGCACCTCAGAGTTGGGTGCTAGAGAGGCAGGTTGGGCCACGTAGAGGTAGCGAAAATGGCCGCCTCACGCAGTAACCTTTCCTGCATCTGAACACTGGAGAGAAGCGCCAGCAAGAGAGTGAGGTGCGGAAGAAGAAAGGCTTTTATAGGAGTAGCTTTCGCAAGAATGGGAAGGGGGAGAAGTAACCATAGCACTCCAGGATAGGATAATAACTCTTGTGAGAATGGGAGGGGGGAGGAGTAACCAAATCACTCCAAATATCGCGGGGATATAGACAATACCCTGAGGGCACAATATGGCTGAACAGGCACTCCGAGAATGTCCCAACTCTCTCAGGAACTAGCAGTAGCCTGAGGGGACAACATGGCAGATGTCACTGCATCAGCACAATTTCCCAGCATCTACCTATACTTCTAACGCTCTTCCACAAGATCAAAGAAACAGGAACACTCTCTCCCACCTTCTATGAAGCCAACATCACCCTGATAACAAAAGCAGATAGGGATACAACAAAAAAGGAAAACTACAGACCAATATCTCTGATGAACATAGATGCTAAAATGTTAAACAAGATCCTGGCCAACTGGATACAACAGTATATCAAAAATATTGTTCATCACAACCAAGTGGGATTTATCCAAGGAATGCAAGGCTGGTTCATCATACATAAGTCTATCAATGTCATTCACCACATCAATAAAAGCAAAACCAAAAACCACATGATTATCTCAATAGACGCAGAGAAAGCCTTTGAAAAAAATCCAACACCCATTCATGCTCAAAACCCTACAGAAAATGGGAACAGATGGGAAATTCCTCAAGATAGTGGAATACATATATATCAAACCTACAGCCAACATCACACTCAATAAACAGAAGCTGAAAGCATCCCCCCTCAGATTGGGGACTAGACAGGGCTGTCCATTATCACCATTACTCTTCAACATAGTATTGGAAGTTCTTGCCATAGCAATCAGGCAAGAGAAAGAAATCAAAGGAATACAGATTGGAATTCATGCTCTCACTATTTGCAGATAATATGGTAGTATACATAGAAAAACCTAAAGAATCCAGAAGAAAACTACTGGAAGTTATTGGGCAATATAGCAAGGTGTCTGGCTACAAATCAATTTACAAAAATCAGTAGCATTTCTTTATGCAAGCACTAAATCTAAAGAAGAATAAGACATCCAGAAATCACTCCCATTCACTGTTGCAGCAAAATCAATAAAATACCTAGGAATAAAGCTTACCAAAGAAGTGAAAGACTTCTATGCTGAAAACTATGAGTCACTATTCAAGAAAATGGAAACTGATACCAAGAAATGGAAAGACATCCCATGCTCATGAATTAGAAGAATAAATATCATCAAAATGAATATTCTCCCCAGAGCCATATACAAATTTAACACAATACCCATCAAAGTTCTACCAATCTTCTTTAATGGTACAAAAACTACAATCATTTATCTGGAACCAGAAAACACCTAGAATTGCCTAAACAATCCTGAGGAAAAGAAACAGAAATGGAGGCATCACACTCCCAGATCTCAAACTATATTATAATTCCATCTTCATCAAAACAACCTGGTACTGGAACAAAAATAGGCACACAGACCAGTGGAACAGAATTGAAAGCCCAGAAATAAACCCCCACACCTATGGACATCTAATCTTTAATAAGGGGGCCCAAAGTATTAAATGGAAGGAGGAGGCTCTCTTCAATAAATGGTGCTGGGAAAACTGGATTGAAACATGCAGAAGAATGAAATTGAACTACCTTATCTCATCAGAAACAAAAATTAACTCCAAATGGATCAAGGACCTGGATGTTAGACCAGAAACAATCAAATACTTAGAGGAAAACATTGGTGGAACACTTTCCCACCTAAACCTCAAGGACATCTTCAATGATACAAACCCAATTGCAAGGAAGACTAAAGCGGAAACAAACCAATGGGACTACATCAAATTGAAAAGCTTCTGCACAGCCAAAGAATTTATCACACAAACAGAGACCCCTCACAGAATGGGTGAAGATCTTCACATGCCATACATCAGACAAGAGACTAATCACCAAAATATACAAAGAGCTCAGCAAACTTAGCAACAAAAAAGCAAATGACCCCATCCAAAAATGGGCAAAGGATATCAACAAAACATTCACTACAGAGGAGATCACAAAGTATTGCTCCAGGTCACTGTCAGAGAAATGCAAATAAAGACAACATTGAGATACCACCTCACCCAAGTGAGAATGGCATACATCAAAAAGGACAGCAGCAATAAATTCTGGAGAGGCTGTGGGACCAAAGGAACCCTTCTGCACTGCTGGTGGGAATGTCAATTGGTCCAGCCTCTGTGAAGAACAGTCTGGAGAACTCTCACAAGGCTAGACTTGGACCTTCTATATGACCCAGTAATTCCTCTCCTGGGGATATACCCCAAGGACTCCATAGCACCCAACCAAAAAGATATGTGTACACCTATGTTCATAGCAGCACAATTCATAATAGCTAAAACCTGGAAGCAACCCAGGTGCCCAACAACAGATGAGTGGCTGAGAAAGCTGTGGTATATATACACAATGGAATACTGCTCAGCTATTAAGAACAATGAGCCCACCTTCTCTGACCCATCTTGGATGGAGCTAGAAGGAATTACGTTAAGTGAGATAAGTCAGAAAGACAAAGAGGAGTATGGGATGATCCCACTCATAAACAGAAGTTGAGAAAGAAGAATAGAAAGGGAAACTCAAAGCAGGATCTGATTAAATTTGTAGTAGGGCACCAAAGTAAAAACCCTGGAATTACCCTACGATCTAATGATACCATTCCTAGGCATTTATCCAGTGGACACTCAAACATTAATTCAAAGGGAGATGTTCCTAATCACAGTATTTATAATCACCGAAGAGTGGAAGCAGCCTAAATGTTCATCAACAGATGACTGGTTAAAAAGTTATAGGATATATATACCATGGAATAGTATTCTACAACCAAAAAAGATGATATTTGTCTCCTTTCGAGCAAAATGGATATAGCTATGCAAGAGCTTAGCTAAATAAGTAAAAGGATGAAAGACAACTATTGGGTAGTTTCACTCATATATGGAATCTAGAGAACTAATATGCATGAATTTAAAAAAAAAGCAAGTAAATTATTTCTAAGATTTGTGAGAAATATGATGGTTATCTTTGGGAGGTAGGAAAGAGGAACTTTGGTGATGAATATGGTGTGAAACCATACACTGTAATATTAAAATATTGTAGCTCACTATTAATCACAAATAAAATATGTAAAAAAAAGAATAGAGAGAGAAAGGAAGGAAGGAAGGAAGAAATAAAAGAAAGAATATACCACAGATGATAGAGCAAAAAAAGCCTGTGATAGAAGTAGGCAACATAACAGAATAGGGTCCATGATTGCTCAACAATTTGTTTGGCTTTGTATGTTAACTCTCTTTTCAATCACCAGGTTCCAGATGTCATCAGGATGCTGGCTAGGCTTCCCTGGATTGAAGACCCCACCAATGTGTCCTGGAGCTCCGCTTCCCCAGAGACCCACCCTACTAGGGAAAGAGAGAGGCAGACTGGGAGTATGGACCGACCAGTCAACGCCCATGTTCAGCGGGGAAGCAATTACAGAAGCCAGACCTTCTACCTTCTGAATGACCCTGGGTCCATGCTCCCAGAGGGATAGAGAATGGAAAAGCTATCAGGGGAGGGGGTGGGATATGGAGATTGGGTGGTGGGAATTGTGTGGAGTTGTACCCCTCCTACCCTATGGTTTTGTTAATTAATCCTTTCTTAAATTAAAAAAAAGGAGAAAAAAAAATAAAATCTTTAAAAAAAAAAACATACCAGAATAAAAGTTTAAAGAAACAGTTTTAACAATATTTCCCCCAAATAAGAAAAATAAACCAATAAACAAACAATAAAATATAAAGTAAAATAAGCAACAAGTATAACAAGGTAAAAGAAAATATGAAAAAGTTTCACAAGAAAATAATGGACTTATAGAATTCAATAACAATGCTCACTTCTGCAGCACATATACTAAAACTGGAACAGTGCAGAGCCCTGTTAACATGACCCCTGTGCAAGGATGACACACAAATTCATAAACCATCTCATATTTAAAAAAAGAATTCAATAACAGAAATAAAAACTATAATCAAGATATCTGATGTTAAACAAGAAGTAATTAATAAACAGAATTATTGAGCTGTAATATATACTAAATAGATCAACAAAAAGAACTGGAAAGGGGGCAGATGGTGGGCATCTAGTAGAGCACACACATTATTTTGTACAAGGACCCAGGTTCAAGCCCCTCAGTCCCTATCTGCAGGAGGGGAGTTTTGCAAGTAGTGAAGCAGTGCTGCAGATGACTTTGTCTCTAACCTTCTCTATATCCCTTTTCCCTATCAATTTCCCTCTCTATTAAAAAGGAAGGAAGGAAGGAAGGAAGGAAGGAAGGAAGGAAGGAAGGAAGGAAGGAAGGAAGGAAGGAAAGAAGGAAGGAAGGAAAGAAGGAAGGGAGGGAGGGAAGAAGGAAAGATGGAGGGAGCGAGCGAAGGAGGGAAGGGGAATAAAAAAAGAAGGGAGAAAGAAAGGGAAGAAGGGGAGAAAGACTCCCTGGCTGATGAGAGAAATGGATTCATTGAGCAGGCATTAAACCCCAGCAATAACCCTGGTGGCAAAAACAAACAAACACACATATTGGGAGATATGAAAACAGCAAAAGTGCTCTATGGGACAACATCAACTGAACTATAGTGTTCCCTGAAAAAAGGGAAAGAAAGAAAGGGGTAGAAGGTCAGGAAGATAGGTTTCAGGTATGATCCCCAGCACCACCAAGAATCCAAGTTGAGCGACATTTGAGTCAAAAAATTATTAGTTTTTTTGATATAAGCTTTGTCTCTCTAAAAATAGAAAACAGTGGTAGCTATCGCACATGCATGGTTTATAGAGGGATGTTATGGAATTATACATAGATCAGAAGCAGGAAAGTGGCTAACCTGATAAAGTACACACATGACTATGCACAAGAACCTGGGCCTGACTGCAAGGTCACCACATTGGAGCACATGTAAGAAGGAAGCTTCACAAGTGGTGGGCCGGTGTTACAGTGTCTCTTCTCTGTCTCTCACCCTCTATCTAGAGGACATGAACACTAAAGACAGTAGACTTGTGCAGGCATAAAGCCCCACCAGTAACCCTAGTGACAAATAAATAAGTATATTTCCTAGTTCTGCCTATTAAACACATTTAAAATAACCACCATTCCAGTAACAATGAATACTCTAACACTCATGCTGTGGTTTCCAAATAGTTCTTCCCACTTTTTACTTATTGTAGATTTATGATATGAAATAATGCCAGAAAAGCCTGGAAAGTTTTGTCAAATAACAAAGCAAGAAAAATAATATATTGTCACCATTGTAAGGGGGGAAAAGGCCAAAAAGTCAACTTAAATAAGATTTTACTGCCAAAAAGAAAAAAAAGAACTTTAATATTAATAACTGCAATGTATTAAAACACAGCATACAAAACACAAGTTCAATGGATGGTAATAATGCTGAAATAATTACTCACTGGCTATGTTTGGAGAGGGTTGTATAATACAGTCAATAATCTGAAAGTTGATAAACTAAAAGAATCAAGCATTAACCTTTCCTTTCTTGTATTTTTTTTCTTTATTTTTTATTGTGAGGTTAATGGTTTATAGAAAAGTTGTTGGCACATGGGCACAAATTCTCTTCTAACCAAGATAGGTGTCTGCTGCAATTACAGAAGCTAGACCTCATACCTTCTGCACCCCAAAACGAATTTGGTCCACACTCCCAGAGGGGGAGAAATGTGAGGAAAAGATGACTAGAGGGCTCTGAAACTCAATTCCATCAGGACTCAGAGAAAGAAGAGGAAAAAAGGAAAGAAGTAGTAATAGGTGCAACTATGACATAAAATGGAAGAGAAGGCAGGACCATAGGGGGAAAAAATGGGAAAGATGGATGATAGATAGACAGACAGACAGACAGACAGACAGACAGTAGTCAACCATATCTGTCCTTGGGAGAACTACTGCAGTTTCCAATTAAGGAAATGGGGATACAGAGCTCAGGTGGTGGTAAAGGTGTGGAATTCACCGGTTATTTTATAATTTTATATATCACTAATAAAAGGTTTAAAAATTAGATCAAAGTAGATCAAAGACCTGTATATTAGACCAGAAACTCTAAAGTTTATAGAAGAAATCATCAGTGAAACTTTGTAGATCTTCAAGTCAAAGATATATTTGGAAACCCAACCCCATGGGCATGGGAAATAAAAACAAGAGTAAATACATGGGATTACATGAAACTAAAGAGCTTCTACACACTGAAAGCTACTACACAAGGATAACCTGGCAACCCAGTAAATGGAAGAGTATATTTGCATGTCACATGTCTGATAAGCTACTGATATATCTATATAGAATTGGTACAGATCTACAAAAGAAGTAAAATATAACCCAATAAAAAAAGTAGTCCAAGAACTAAACAGTTTTATAAAGAAGAGATATACGTGAACCACAGACACATAAAGAAATGCTCTACCTCACTTATCATTAAAGAAATGCAAATTAAAACTAGTATCTCACACAATGGCTTACATTAACCAGGACAAATGGTGAGTGTTGGAGAGGCTGTGGAGAAAAGGAAAGTTTACTACAGTGCTGGTGGGAATGCAAAATGGTGCAGCCCCTTTGGAAGACTATAAATCCTTAAACAAATAAAAATGGAATTACCTTACAATCCAGTAATACCACTCTGAAGTATTTATTCAAAAGACACTGAAACACTAATTCAAAGAGACATATTCACCCCTATGTTCATAGCTGCATTATTTACAGTAGCAAAAAAAAAATGGGAGAAGGCTAAACACCCATAAACAGATGACTTTCTGAAGAAACTATGGGATATATATTCTGTGGAATGCTACTCTACCATCAAAATGATGACATTGTGTCCTTTGGGACAAAATGGATGGAAATGGAGATAAAGAGATGAAAGACAACGATTGGATGGTTTCACTTATATGTGCAATATAGAAATCTGATACACATAAACTTGAAAGGAAAGAAAGAAAGAAAAAGAAGCAAGCCAAGTGTTGTTAAGACTGGTGAGAAGTATGGTGGTTATCTTTGGAAGGTGGCAGTGTGGGGATAGAGCATTTTGGTGATAGGTATGGAATGAACTATATACTGCAATCTTACAATCTTGTAACCTAATGTTACAAATTAAAAAAAAAAAGGTGTCTGCAAAATCCTTTCTTATATTAATTATACTTGAGGACAAAGTGTCAAACTGCTCCAGTTTATGAATAGAGAAGACATTAGATAGATTATTATTTCACAAGCAAGAAAAATTAATAGATACAGGAAGCTATCATTAGCTGTTTCCAAGTTCACAAAAAGAGGGATAAGAAACTGCCGGGGCTTCATGCCTGCACAACTCTACTGTCTTATATGTTCATATCCTATATTTAGAAGGAAGATCTCTTTCTTTTTCTGTATTTTTATTAGTGAGTTAATAGTTATTTACAAGATTGTAATAGGGTAGTCCTATACCACTTCTACCACCAAAGTTCGATGCCCTCCCCATGATAACCACTATAGTTCTCCCCAGATCTTAGGTATGGGTTGACTATATGAGTGAAATTACCTGGTAGCCTTTACTTCCTTACTTCACTAAGCATAATCACTACCAGTTCCATTTATTTTACCCCAGAGGACACAATACAGTCTTTTTAAATTACTGAATAGTGCCCCATTGAGTGTATGTCCCATAACTTTTTTATTCAATTATTAAAGCACCCCCAGAGATAGAGAGAAAAAGAGAGAGACAGAGTCTCTTAATGAGAGTTTGAGGGTGAAATATGCAAAGTCAAGAAGATAGAAAATTTCACTGAACCTACAGAGCCAGCTTCTTCAAGGAATATATTGCAAGGGGATATATTTCCTCCTATTAGAAAGGGAATAGAAAAATATAGAGGCCTGTACATTATAGGAGAATTAAGATATATTTAAGTATCTGCAAAGTTCAAAGCCTTGTTCAAATTTTCTTTGAACAGTTGTTTTAAAAAATTCCTGATCACTTTTCTGTATTTTTACTAAGATCAAGTGTAAAAATCTCCAAACTAAGCACCCTAGATCCCCCCACCACCATGATCACCTTGGTGCCAGGGATTAAATCCAAGGCTTCATACATGCATAATCTCTACCACAGAGTTACATCTCAGCCTCAATCTACCTAAGGTTTAAAATTATTTTAGGCCATGTTTGGAAATATGGAGCAGCTCAACAGAATTCAAATTCTTAAATTTCAGTCCTTCTCTTTAAAAATCTGACTCTTGGGAGCAGGGATGTGGCACAGCGTAAAGACCCCGGTTCAAGCTCCTGGCTCCCCACCTACAGGAGGTTCACTTCACAGGCAGTGAAGCAGGTCTGCAGTTGTCTGTCTTTCTCTCCCCCTCTCTGTCTTCCCCTCCTCTCTCCATTTCTCTCTGTCCTATCCAACAACAGTGACAGCAATAATAATAATAACTACAACAGTGACGAAAGGGGAAAATTTTTTTAAAAAAATTAAAAAACAAAACAAACAAAAAATCTGACTCTCCAGAAAAAATGGAACATGAATTTCTTTATCAACCTAGGAGCACTGATTGAAAGAAGAATGGTCCTCCTATCTTTTCTTTTCTTCTTCTTTTTTTTTTGTTTTCTTTTACCTCTTAACATAAATACCTCATGATATTTCATAGCCAAGATCTGGACAGGAGGGAAAATGTTATTTTAAAAGATCTTGGCAGAACTTCTCATAGAACAGAATTGTCTTTTGTTAAGCAAAGTACTCTGATGAGCCATTTACATTAAAACAATGATGGTAGTCTGAAAGAAGAAATTAAAGAAAGAAAAACATAAATGCCTTTCTGTGTTTCTTTTAATGAGAAGAATTTAGAATGGTACACAGAGTCTCTGAAAGGTAAGTGGCCTCAAAAGAAAGGGGGTGGCAAGGACATGTATGTACAGAGAAGGAACCCGGCTCAGGGAAGAAAGTCTTTTCAAGGAGAAAAGATTTTCATACATTTTCAGTGTTACATGCAACTTTGGTACTACTTAGAATGCAGATAACTAAATCTCAATTTTGAAATATAGGTTGTGCCACCCGGTGATGTGACTGCAGCCTCCATGATTGTGAAACTATATGATTAGTCAACAACTTGTTTGGCTTTATATGTTAACTCTCTTTTCAGCCACCAGGTCCCAGATGCTAGCATGAAGCCAACCAGATTTCCGTGGGTAGGCAACCAATGTGTCCTGGAGCTCTGATACCCCAGAACCTCACCCCACTAGGGAAAGAGCGAGACAGGCTGGGAGTATGGATCGACCTGTCAACAATGCCCATGTTCAGCGGGGAAGCAATTACAGAAGCCAGACCTTCCACCTTCTGAATCCCACAATGACCTTGAGTCCATGCTCCCAGAGGGTTAAAGAATAGGAAAGCTATCAGGGGAGGGGGATGGGAAACGGAGTTCTGGTGGTGGGAATTGTGTGGAGTTGTACCCCTCTTATCCTATGGCTTTGTCAGTGTTTCCTTTTTATAAATAAAATATAAACAAATAAATAAACTAAACAAAGAATAGCAACGGTGAGCACCATCATATGACAGTGGTTCTTGGAGGTGAATCTAAACTAAAGTTGTTGTTGAGGTTGAGTTGATGCAGCACAAGGAAGAGGCAAGTCTAGAAGACAAAAGGCTTGTTCACTAGAACCAGAGTTTCACATGACTGGAGGTATGGATGCCCCTCAAGAATCTTCAGAGATGGGTGAAGAGGGTCAGTGTAATGTTCGGTCTCAGGTCTGGTAACTGTTACCTTTATGCAGACAGGTTTCATTTTATATCTCAAGCCAATCACATGTAATTACAATATGATATTTAGGGAGAGTTCACATTACAATAATACAAGCACATAATTCCACTATCAGTAAAGAGTGGAGGGAGAGGTACCAACCACTTAAGATGGGTGATAAACTGGTTAACAAATTACAGTGAAGACACAGAGAGTTTTTCCATTGCTTTCAGGTTAACAGGGAGGGAAGGCCTTTCTTTCTTTCTTTTTTTTTTTTTCTTGAGATGATGGAGAAACCTTCAGGATGAGAGATGTGAAGTCTAAAAGGCTCCTTCAATATGGTCTAATATATGCCCAATTTCATACCATGTCTCATAAGGATCATCTATGAATTTTGTATTAAGGCAAGGCTTATCTATTCCTGCCTTTCACATGTTGCTTACATTGATAGCATAAGATATTCTCTTTATGGGTCTTGTCTTTCCACTCTATCTCAGTGCCTTACAGTTTTTCATCAGGTAAGGTCACAGTGTCAATGCTCATATTGATCTACTAGGATAATTACAATATTAATGCATATAAAGGATAAGTGTAGGGGTAGATGATGCTCACTCACAAAGGTAGAAAACTCTAATATGCAAGAAGCTAACATGTAGCGAGCAACTAGGACAACTAATTCTAGGAAAGGCCCTTGTGACCCCTGAAATCAGTTATTTTGAACCTGCTCTACAAAGTGGTTTCTCTGAGGTGGTGTAGGGACATTCCCAAAGGAGCATGGAATTAAGCCTCTGACCCATGTTTCATCTAGAACAACTTAATGTGATCTGTATTACATATTATGAGCCCAAATTAAATATTACTTTAAAAAAATAATAAGGACTGAAGGGGCCATGCAGTGATGTACCTGGCTGAGTACACATGTATTAACCATACACAAGGATCCAGGTTCAAGCACCTGCTTCCCACCTGCAGAAAGGAAGCTTCACAAAAGGCGAAACAAGTACTTCAGGTGTCTCTCTGTCTCTCTCTCTCTCTCTCCCTATTTCCTTGCTCCCAATTTCTCTGTCTCATCAAACAAACAAACAAATAAATAAATAAATAGGAAAAATAGCCACCAGGAGCAGGGGGGTTATCATTCATCCACTAAGCCCCAATCACAGCTCTAGTGGCAATAAAAAGTATATAAAAAGTGGAGAGTAAATAGCATAATAGTTATGCAGAGAGGCTCTAATACCTGAGGCTCCAAAGTCCTAGGTTCAATCCCCCTGCACCACCATCAGCCATAGCTGAGCAGTGCAATGGTTTTAAAAAAAGTGTATATATATTATAAATTTAATTAAAAATAAGTGAAAATATTAATATCATTTAATCACTTCATGTTACAGAAAGACAGAGAATTGACAAATGCTAAGGAGCTTGCACACAACCACAAAGCAGAATTGATCTTAGAGCGCAGTTCATTCAGTCCTCATTTCATGCCTTCCTCCTCTTGACCAGAATGCTGACAGAGAGGCAATGGAAAATGGATATATACTCAAGACCAGATCAGTCTCTGCAGTTTTATAGGCACTCAGTATCAAACAGAAGGAAACTATGAGCCAGATAGCAAGAGCCTTCAGCAGACTGAAGAAACAGTGAAACAACAGCACAAAAGACTTTCAGGTAAGAGGTTCCATGTTCAATTCCTGGCAGTGCCAATAGCCTAAGTTGAACAATGCTCTGGTCAAAAACAACAAATGGAGTATTCATATCAGTGGCATAAAGCAGATAATAAATAAAAAGAAAAACCCTTAAGGGTGGGTAGGACCTTTGCCCTCTCTCCACCTGCCTCAGATAATACATTTTAATTTAATTTCAAGGCCCTTCAGAAGCCTAAAGCTGAGAAGAGAATACCAACTTAATTTATCTATTTTCTTTTCTTGTTCCTACTCCATGGAATTTTCCCTTACACTCCCTTAAACCCATTCCTGCTTTTTGCTTCCTTTTAAATTAAAATGTAATTGATACACAACATTGCATGCATCAGTTATGCAAGCATAATGATTTGATCCTAAGCAATTTCTAATTTTTAATTTATTTATTTTCCCTTTTGTTGCCCCTGTTGTTTTCTATTGTTGTTGTAGTTATTATTGTTGTTGTTCTTTATGTCATTGTTGTTAGATAGGACAGAGGAAATGGAGAGAAGAGGGGAAGACAGAGAAGGGCAGAAAAAGATAGACACCTGCAGACCTGCTTCACCCCCTGTGAGGAGACACCTCTGCAGGTGGAGAGCTGGATGCTTGAATGGGGATCCTTAAGCTGGTCCTTGTGCTTCGCGCCACCTGCGCTTAACACACTGCGCTTAACACACTGCGCTACTGCCCGACTCCCCCTAATCAATTTCTAATGGAGTCAGTCACCATTTTGTCACCAAATTCTGTCTTCAAAATCAAAAGTAAATTTCAAAAATGTCTCTGACATAATGGAAAGAAGACCAGACTGAGATTCTAGGTCAATCATATAAATTCTACCAGTTAGCTATATTCCTGAAAGTTAATTAATTCATCTGTAAAATGATTCTCATAACACTTACTTCATATGATTACTGCATAAAGAGTAAATGAAGTAGGCCACATGAAACATTTACCCCAGGACATGTTAGTAATTCAGTAAATATTGGTTGAATCTTTTTTCACATTTTAATTTAATCTCACAAAGAAGTACTACATTACTCACTTGGAATTCTTTTATTAGTAATAAGCTACAGCAACAAGAATGATAAAAGGTTGTGAAGAGGTATTTCTTGTCTATTACCAAATTCTGAATATTTTCCCTAGGGTGTGTCCACAGTTAAAAGCAAAGTTGATTCCCTCCTGCACTTATGACCTAAAAAAAATATATAGAATATAGCAGAGTTGTCCCAAGGTCACAGTGACCATGTACTGAAGACATGTTTCTACTGATAGTATCCTAGAGTTCATGAGAATGTTGGTACCCTGAAAAATATTTCACTATTTTAATTCAAGACTATAAGAGTCAGTCACAAAGCACCTCCTTAAGCAGGTGAATTCAACCAAGTCAGAAGAAAATTCAACAACTTCTGGAAGTGTAGCTATGGAGTAGGAGCTGTTTCAGATCATGCTCCTAATAAACTGGGGGGGGGGGGATCACCTGAAAACTCAACAAAATACAATCAGGATTTCTCTAGAAACACACTGTGCCACAAGTGAGTATGGACATGTGCAGCCAGTGGGTGGGGAAGGGGTGAGGAAGAAATTATCCTAACTCAGAACCCATACTTGGTGACAGCTGTTCCTGAACTGGAACTGAAGCACCCAAGCACATTACCTGAGGTAGGAGAATACCAAGGATAATACTCTGGTTCCTCATCAGAGCTCATCTCTCTGAGACTACTGGCTAGATTTAACTACTAGGCCTAAATAGGGGAGAGAATTTGTACGCCACTCCAATCTGTCGATTCCTGTTATGTAGCCAAAACATTTTCCTTTATGAGTCACTTTTTTCACTCTTCTCTTCCGTCTTACCTATTTCTTATCTTATCACCTATATATTCTCTTTTTATTTTATCTCTGTCTTCTCTCTAAATCATTATTGAATTATTAAGTGAAATATCTACATATAGTTAGACCTCAAGGCCAGTGGGAAAGATAAATCATAGTCAAATTTCCAGCAGCATAACAAAGGAGTACCTCTTGCTGGCTTCACCCCCAAAATTGAGGTAAATTCACCCCAAAAATTTAGGTAAAGAGAAAACACTTAAAATTTACAACTGGGAACTCTTAAGTAGCTCACTTAGACCTTAGACACAAGTTAATCCACACAAGTGTGATCAATGGATTGAAAATAGGTGGCAGCCCCTGGTCACTTCCATCAGGAATTATACTCAATGCTTAAACAACTGGGAGAGAGTCAAAGGCCATCAGATAAAGATAGGACTACAAAAGTTGGATAAAGGCAATTGTCCTATTGGCTAATATCATACCACTTCATCGCCTGGTGACCTCATCATGGAATCCTTGTATTCCTACACAAATATGATGGGCATAGACCTCTAACGAATCCCTCTCTCCACCACCACTAGTCACTCCCATCAGGAATGTCATCTTGTAGGCCTTCCCAGGACCTTGTCTTCACAATAAAGCAGTGATGGTGGGGACTGCCCTATCTAGTAGTCAGCTAAGGCAACAGGTACCATAAAAGGTTATGAAGAGGTATTTCTTGTCCTAGGTCCTATCCATCCTAAAAGCCCTACTCCAATCTGCTCCATTCCTACTTATGGTTCCTGTTCATTAAACATTTTGTCCTGCTTTATATATTGTGGCATTTCAGCCATAAGACTGGAAGACTGGTCCTGAAATGAGTGCAGCCTGCAATGTTCCCAGCCGAGACCTTGAACTGTGAGTTCAGACCAACAGGCACTTAGAGGTTACAGAGACTCTTGTGCTAAATATAAATAAATATGGAGTAAACAGTTAAGATTCCTAATCTCACTCACTCTGTTCCTACTTTTTGGTTCCTGTTCATTAACCATTTTGTCTTACTTTATATCCTGCCACCTTCCAGCCACCAAGTTTCAAATACTATCATGATTCCATCCTGACTTCTCTGGACAGACAACCTCACAAATGTGTCCTAGAATTGTGCCTCTCCAGAGCTCTAGTCCACTAGGGAAAGACAGAAACAAGTTGGGGGTATGGATCGACCTGTAAATGCCCAAGTCCAGTAGAGAAGCAATTACCAAAGCAAGAAGTCCTACCTTCTAGATCCCCAAAACAATTTTGAACCATACTCCCAGTAGGGGAAAAGTGATAGGAGGAAGAGGATAAGAGGACTCTGAATTCCATCTCCATCAGGACCCAGAGAGAAAGGAGGGAAAATGGAGGGGCATTTGAATGTAGTAATAGGGTTATATGTGGCTTTTAGTGGAAGAGAAGATGGGACCTGGAAGAAAAAGGAGGCAATTATGTACAAATGTAGACTAAGTTGTAAAGATGATAGTTAACCCATGTGTGCAACCTTAGGAGAATTGCTGTAGCTTGCAATGGACAGGATGGGGGTTCAGAACTCTGGTGGTGGGAATAGTATGTAATTATACCCCTTTTGACATGTAATTTTGTAAATCAATATTAAATCACTAACAAAATTTAAAAAAAAGAAAATGGGTGACAGGGGGCTCTTAAAGACTCATGCTCAACATACAAGGGCACCATCTTGCTGTTCCAGTCCTCTACTTCTTTCCTCAATTTGAACATAAGAAACCCTACCTTTCATCTTCCAAAGGCAGTGGTGTCACCATTACCAGTGACATCATCTTGGGTAATCAGTCATTGTGACCATGAAACAATACCGCCATTTTTTTTTTGTTTTGTTTAGATCATAAGTACAGAATGGAACCAACTTTGCCTTTTACTGTGAACACATCCTAGGAAAAATATTCAAACAACTCCACCCACTCCTGAGACACACCAAAAGTAACTGACTTCAGATACCTGGAAAGCAGCTCCAAGGACACAAATTTCAAAATCACTAAATACAATACACAAAAGCAAAAATAAACATAGCAGAAATGAAGCAGGAAAAATAATCCCAATAAGCCAGAAGCAAATAAAAATAAGAAAAACATCCAAACACTAATTGATGCACTAAACACAGAAGTGAGAAAAGCTTTTGAAGGAGCTATTATCAGAAATGGGGAAATAACAAATGAGACGCTGAAAGACAACACAAACTATCTTAAAGTAATTAGAGAGTTAAAAGCTGACATAGCTGAGTGAAGAGTACAATTAGCTGAACAAGCTAATAAATACAGTAACTGAACAGGGTAAAAAAAATAGTTGAAATAGAGAAAACAGTTCAAGGAAGCTAGAGCAGAATAACTGAGGCAAAAATACAATTAGTAAGATCAAGGATGAATTAGAGAAAACTAAGAAAGAAGCAAAAGAAATAAAAAAGGATATTAAGAGACATTGAAAATAACAATAGAGACATATAGTATGACCTCAAAAGAAATAACATGTGCATTATTGACTTGCCAGAGGAAAAAAGAGAGGAAGGGGGAAAAAAGTATTCTATAGGAGATAATAGCATAGAATTTCCCCACTCTAAACAACAGAAAGGACATAAAGATCCAAGAATCCCAGAGAGTCCCAAACACATAATCAACCCAGACCTACAGACATCAAGACACATCATAGTTAGAAGGGATAGGATTAAGGATAAAGAAAGCATTTTGAGGACAGGTAGTGGTCAAGCACACATGTTAAAATATGAGGATCTGAATTTCAGCCCCCAGTCACCAACCTGCATGGGGGAAAGCTTTGAGAGTGGTGAAGCAGTGTTGTAGGTGTTTGTCTGTCTCTCTCCCTCTCCATCACCCTCTTTCATCTTAATTTCTGACTTTCTCTGTCCAATAATTAAATAAAGATAATTTTTTAAAGATTGGGGAAAAAAGAAAGTATTATGAAGGCTGCAAGAGAAAAGCAAAGAGTCACATACAGAGAAAAACCCAAAAGAAATCAACAGATTTCTCCACACAAATACTAAAAGCCAGAAGAGAATGGAAAGATATATATCAAGTGCTAAATGAGAAACGCTTTCATGTAATTTTGTAAATCAATGTTAAATCACTAATAAACTTTTCAAAAAGAAAATGGGTGACAGGGGGACCCTTCAAGATTTATGCTCAGCATACAAGGGCACCATCTTGCTTTTCCAGTCCTCCACTTCTTTCCTCAATTTGAACCCAATACTGTATCCTGCTAGACTGTCATTCAGACTAGTTAGAGGAATAAAAACCTTCTCAGACATGCAATCAACTATCACCAAACCTGCTCTGGGAAAAGTTCTAAAAGGTCTCCTATAAAAAATCACAATATCACCAAAAACATGCCATAAATCAGAACATTCATAAAAGTATTTAGAATAGTAACATTAAAAATATCTTAAATCTGCAATATCAATAAATGCCAATGGCCTTAATTCCTCCAATAAAAGGCACAGACCAGGAAGATGGATCAGAAAACACAACCCAGTCATATGCCATCTACAGGCATCCTACCTAACTCAACAGGACAAACACAGACTCAGTACAAGGATGGAAAACTATGATATAGGTTACTGGACTACAAAAAAAAGGCAGGAACAGCTATCCTCATATCTGAAACAGTAGACTGTAAAATAAATAAGGTAACAAGATATAGGATAGACATTACATTATAATCAGAGGACCTAATTTCACAAAGAAGTACTACATTACTCACTTAGAATTATTTCAATAGTAATCAGCTAGAGCAACAGAAACCATAAAATGTTATGAAGAGGTATTTCTTGTCCTAGGTTCTATCCACCCTAAAATCCCTATTCCCATCTGCTCTATTCCTACTTATGGTCCTTGTTCATTAAACATTTTGTCTTGCTTTATACCTTATGGCATTTCAGCCACCAATGCTAAGATACAAATGCTAATATGGTTCCATCCTAAACTCCCTGGGTGGACGATTTCACCAGTGTGTCCTGGATCTTCACTTCTCCAGAGACCTGCTCCACTAGGGAAAGATAGAAACAGGCTAGGAATATGGATTGACCTGCCAATACCCATGTCCAGCAGAGAATTCTGTAATTACAGAAGCCAGACCTTCTGCCTTCTGCACCCCATAAAAAAATTTTGGTCCAGGTACAAGATGGTGGTGTACCCAGTTATGCACACACAGTCTGAAGTGCAAGGACCCAATCAAGGACCTGGGTTCGAGCTTCCACCACCCACCTACAGGGGAGATAGTTCACATGTAGGTCTGTAGGTGTTTTATCTTTCTCCCTCCCCCTTTATCTCCACCTTCTCTTTCAATTTTTCTCTGTCCTGTCCAATAAGATGGAAAAAATGGCCACCAGAAGCAGCGGTTTCATAGTGTCATCACTGAGCCCCAGTGATAACCCTCAAGACAAAAAAAAAAAAAAAAAGAACAAAGAAACAAAGAAAAGTCTTCACAGTAATGTTTAGTGACTAACTGAAACTCTGTGACTATATCCTAAGACTCAGCTTCAGGATGCTGTCAGCTGGGACAGTTCTCTTTCCCAAGTGCTCATCCTGGACACCTGGCTGTGGAGACAGCAACCTTTGTTGTGAGAATTGGTCAGAGACTCCTAGAGGTTTATGTATACACACAAAATAGCTAAAGGTCAAGATTAAAACTTTGTCACTGTTATTTGCAGCTTCCAGTAGCCAAAACAATCCTAAACCCCATGGAAGTAGTAAAGGAAACAAAAGTGAATGTTTGCAAACAGCAGTCTAATCCACAATTCCTGTGTGCCTGCCAGTTCACTATACCCTATACACCCAATATTATCCTGCTTCTAAATACTGATGTATCCTATGCCCACAGTTAGAAGTCAGGAATCAGGGGACTGGGCAGTAGCAGAGAGTGTTAAGCGCACATGGCACAAAGCGCAAGGACCAGCTTAAGGATACCAGTTAGAGCCCTTGGCTCCCCACCTGCAGGGGGGTCGCTTCATGAGCAGTGAAGTAGGTCTGCAGGTGTCTATCTTTCTCTCCCCCTCTGTCTTCCTCTCCTCTCTCCATTTCTCTCTGTTCGATTCAGCAACAACAATAGCTATAACAACAATAACAACCACAACAAAGACAACAAAATGGGAAAAATAGCCTTCAGGAGTAGTGGATTTGTAGTGCAGGCACCGAGCCCCAGTGATAATCCTGGAGGCAAAAAAAAAAAAAAAAAAGACGTTAGGAATCAGTACTACTTCTAAAGATAAGAAGTTGTCTATCACAGTAATGATTACATGAGATCTACTCACCATCACCTGTTACCACTCTTAGATGTCTTACCTTTAGGTAAGAGATATAAACTAAGTCTTTCTTCTAGTTGGATGTAGCAGTCACTGGAAAATTATGCATGTATAAACAATGTGTAATTTAAACATACACACACGCACCACAGACATTTTTGCAAACTTGCCAGTGCCCATGGGAGACCTCCAGCTTGTGGTCTGGCCTTTTATGTGGAGTTTCACTTGAGTATTTGCTTTGGAATTTGATAAACACAACTATTCACAGAACTACCACTACATGGTACATTTGTAACCACAGAAACACAGAACCTCTACTACAAGAACACCCTCTCTTCATCTTGTAAGCAGAGTTCCTGCTATTTCCTAAAGATCCCACAAAACAACTCTAGAGCTCCTACTTCACGGCAATTTGAAAGTCAGACAATGAATTCACTTTGAACAACTCTATTACCTTATTCCTCTGGAAGAATTATGTAGGTTGTATTTTTTTATGTAAAAAAAAATCAAAATCTAGGGAAAATATGGCCTCACTTGAGCAATTAAAAAGGGCATGAGTAGGTATTAAGCCCTGGTCTTCTGAAACTTCTCATTTTCCTACAAAATTACACCTTAAAGTTTAGAAAGGCAAGAAGGCAAGATGGATGGATGGATGGATGGAAAGAAAGGAAGAGAGAAAAGAAAGAAAGAAAGAAAGAAAGAAAGGGAAGAAGGAAGGGGAAAGGGAGAAGGAAAGAGAAACAATTAGCAGCAGGTTGACTCAGAATTAGCTTCATAACTTGATCATCTATTTAACTTCTTACTGCCATGTTGAAAGAGAACAAACATTTTTTTTCCCTGAAGGAGGCAAAGGGACATTTAAATTCCCTCAGGATTCATGCTAAGAGAAATTGAGTGTGAGACCCAATGGGAAATTAAACAGCATTTGGGAAACCCCAAAGATGAGACCACACAGAGAAACAGAAGGTCCCTCCTGCTCTGTAATCAGACAGATGTGGGTTTCAATCCAATGTCTGCTCCTTCCTCTGTCATCGGCAAAATTGCTTAATGAAATGCTGTCTAAGTTACTTATTGCTGCATAACAAGCCACCACAAAACTCAATGGTTTAAAACAAAAACCATCTTAACCACAGTCAAAATTTTGTGGGTGAATTAGGTCAGCACACAGCAGGGCTAGAATCTCTGTTCCACAACGCTGATGGCCTCAGATACAGCAACACAGAGGGAGGCCAGGGAACTCTGGATAACAAATTGAGATCTAGATTCTGGGTGTTGGGTAGTCTTCTGTGTTCATCTCCAAATACTGTATCTAACACATCTAACAGTATCTAACATATACAGTATCTAAACAAAATTACCAAGATAAGTGTATAGCCAAAATGGTTAGAAGAGCTGGTAGTAGTGCGTTCCCTTCCTTCTCTCTGTCTCTCTGTCTCTCTAAGACAGCAGGAACCTCACATCTCCACTAGAGAGCCTATGTTTCCCCCAGTCCTGGAACCTTAGGATAGGACCCACTTTCCCGCATGCCTCTCCCAATCCGTATCAAATAATATTGCATCTGCCAATCGCAACCTAATCAACGCAATGATTGCCACCTCAACATGCTTCGGCTCAGACTGTGTCCAGAGACTTCAGGTGTGGAATGACAACCTTTCAGCTTCATTACACGGGTGAGACCTTTCCTTTCTTGGTATTCTCTAATTCCATCCCAGGTGTTTCACTTTCTAACAAAGTCCCAAAACCTAGATATACACCAGGTTCTGTGAGAGAGAGCATATGTTCACACATATCCATAAACTACTGCAAAATATATACCTGAAAGCAGAAGTACACTAGAGTTTGCAGTGAGTAACCCCCTAACACTTCCTCTCCACTATTCCAAGCTTTGGGTCCATGGTTGCTCAACAATTTGTTTGGCTTCGTATGTTAACTCTCTTTTCAGTCACCAGGTTCTAGATGTCATCAGGATGCTGGCCAGGCTTCCCTAGACTGAAGACCCCACCAATGTGTCTTGGAGCTCTGCTTCCCCAGAGACCCACCCTACTAGAGAAAGAGAGAGGCAGACTGGCAGTATGGACCGACCAGTCAACGTCCATGTTCAGCAGGGAAGCAATTACAGAAGCCAGACCTTCCACCTTCTGCAACCCACAATGACCCTGGGTCCATACTCCCAGAGGGATAGAGAGTGGGAAAGCTATCAGGGAGGGGATGGGATATGGAGATTGGGTGGTGGGAATTGTGTGGAGTTGTACCCCCTCCTACCCTATTGTTTTGTTAATTTATCCTTTCTTAAATAAAAAAATAAATTTAAAAAATAAATAAATAAAAGAAGAGCTGGTAGTAGTGTGTTCCCTTCCTTCTCTCTGTCTCTCTCTCCCTCTCCCCCCCTCTCCCACCCCTCTCCCTCTCTCTCTCTCTCTCTCTCTCTCTCTCTCTCTCTCTCTCCCCCTCCCTCCCTCCCTCCATGTGGCCTCTCCACAGGGATTATTTGTGTTTACTCAAAGTATGACAGCCTCAGTGGGGCCAGGCAGTGGTGTACACAGCAAAGCATAAATGTATCAAAGCATGACAACCTAAAGGCACATGGACTTCTTATATTGCAATAGGTGCAAAAAGAAAAAGCTTTTAAGTCTCTTAAGGATTAGACCTATAGAATGCAATTGGTAAAATCACTCTCAAGGATTGACATAGATTCAAGGAAAGAATTTTGGTCCATATTCCCAGAGGGGAAGAAATTTTGGGGGAACATTACTCGAGGGTTCTGGACTCCAATTCCATTAGGAGCCTGAGAGAGAAAAGGGAAAAAGGAAGGCAACTCGAAAATAGTAATAGGTATAGGTGTGACTTAGAAAGGAAGAGAAGGCAGGACCACTGAAAAAAAATGCACAAAAATGTAGAGAGTTTGGGGCTGGGTGGTGGTGCACCTGGTTGAGTGCATGTGTTACAATGCTCAAGGACTCAGGTTCAAATCCCCAGTCCTCACCTGCAAGGGGAAAGCTTTACAAGTGGTGAGCTGGTCTGCTGGTGTCTCTCTGTCTCTTCCTCTCTATTTCCCCCTTCCTTCGCGATATCTGGCTATCTCTATCAAATAAATGAAGATAATAAAAAAATTTTTAAAAAAATTTAAGTAAATATATGTATATATAGAATTGTTTTATTATTGGATAAAGACAGAAAGAAATTGAGAGGAGAAAAGGCACCAGGGAGGGAGAGAAACAGAGAGGCATCTGCAGCCCTGCTTCACCACTCCTGAAGCTTCCCCCCTGCAGGTGGGGACCAAGGGCTTGAACCTAGGTCCTAGCACACTATAGTATGTGCCCTTAAGCAGGTGCATATATAGATAGTTATTTAAATAATAGTCGATCCATATCAGTGACCTTAGGAGAGAACTACTGCAGTTTCCAATGGAGGGAATGGGGACACAGAACTCTGGTGGTGGGACTGGTGTGAAATTATACTCCTGTTGTCTTATGGTTTTGTAAATCAATATTAAGTCACTAATAAAAAAAAAGAATTAAAAAAATTTTCCAGAAATGCCAACATATATTTATTCAAAGTCATTCAAAATACGAAGTAATACATGTCAAATACCCCTATTCTGTTGTTTCCTGTCAACTTATTGCTATCATGGTTAGTTTTATACAGATCTATTCCCTCTGATGGAACAAACCCCATTATGGTATAACTGCTATATAATAAGATGAGAGAAGAGGAGTCCTGGTGATTTGGAGCATATGCCTAAAGAGAAATCTTGTTATTGGAAATTGCATAGCCTTTTTCTACAGGCATACAAAGAACAAAGAGAAAGACTGATTTTATAAAGAAAGAGTCTTCAAGAAGAGAACTGGAATTGAAACTCCAACGCTGCCCCTTGCTACATGAAAGTCCTTACTTCTATGAATCTGAATCTTTTTTAAACAGAGGTACATGATAGATGATATAGTGCACAAAAGATGCGTGAGGTTCCTTTCAGAGTTTTCCTGTGTCTATGGACAGTTACTGGAGCCACAAATTTTGCATGTATCCCCTATCTCAACTTTCTGTTCCCCTCAGTACCTTCATACTGATAGTACGTGTGACTTCCATTTTGAATTGGAGAATTCACTCACTGAATCTGGAAGCAATTTCAGGAATCTGAACTTAGAGAGGAAGTAGCAGCCAGGGACTCCATGGAGTTGTTAAATAAATAAATAAATAAGTCAGTGGTTCTCCCATTGCTACAGACAGCTTGTTCAGAGCTGCCTTTTACCAACTAAACATTTGGTTTCCAGCCTCTCATCAAGGTGACAAAGCGATCTCCTGAAAAACTGACCTATTTCTCCCTTACTAATTCCTCAGACTATCTTTATCTGGCCTCCATCACCAATAAATGCACCAGAACAGGGCCAGCAGTGACACATATGTCCACAAAAATAATACACATTTTTGTCCTTGGACCATTTGACCTTATGCAGTAACATTTGCTACTACTGATCCCCTTCCTCTTTTGAAGCATTTGTCTTGGCTCCATGTGACACAAAATGTATCTGCTTTCTTTATGCCAGCTATTCTACCTCATTCCCATCACAGATTCATCATCTTCTACCTGGCAATTAAATTGTGGAGTTTCTCAGAACTTGGTCCGTGGTCTTTTCCTCTTCTCACTTGACACTCTTGTTTCCTGGGACTCTCAGAAATGTACATCTCATGTCTAAACAAACAACTTTGGACAATTTCTATGAAGTGTCTCAAAGGCACCAAAATGAAAGTTGCATCTCCGATCTTCTCCCACTTATTTTGCATTTATGAAATCACCATCTATATAGTGTTCCAAACTCTAAAATTAAGTCATCTGAACAGCCAGATGGCTTTGTTCATATATGGAACATAAAGAATTTAAACATGTGAATTTAGGGGGGAAAAGAGCCAAACTGTCTCTGAGATTTTGTGAGAACTATGAAGTGTTTATCATGAGTGGCTGGGCAGGGGCACCTAAGTTTGATGGTAGATGTAGTGCAGTACTATAACCCTGTGATCTTATAATCTTGTAAACCACTATTAAATCATTAGTAAGAATATTTAGCTAACTCATCTTTGACAGTCTCATTCTCTTTTCTAATTCTGTCAGTTTTATCATTTTTTTTTAATCTGCCGACTTCTATTACTAACTTCTCACTGAAATTACTATAGTAAACTAGTAGCTATTATGCTTCAATCAGTATGTTTAAAACTGATAATCATGGCTAGACTATGAAACAACTGTAGTAGGTGACAACTACTTTTAAATAATATGTCTTAATAAATGTATGTTCTTTTTTAGGGAAGTGATAATCTACAAGATAGTTGTCACGTGCACACAATTTCTCACCATAGGTGTTTGCACACAATCCCCACCACCAACTAAGATCCTCCTGCAGCGTAATGGACTGGGGTCCCAACGCTCTCTAAACTCCCTCACCCTTCCACTTCCCCCATCACTGACCTCTCTGCAACAGACCAGGCTTAGTGCAAGTTCACCCTGTGTTTTGCATCTCTTTCTTCTTAAGTTTCACCTACAAACAATATCATCTGCTATTTATTCTTCCCCTTCTGGCTGATCTCAAGTAACATCATTTTCTTAATGAAATCAACTATTATAGGAGGAGAAAGAACCAGGAAAGAAAATACAAAAATCCATCTACCATAAAGAAGAGAAGTCTTCTATTTGTTCTGCTTTATATCTTAATGCCATGACACCAACCTGACTTCCCTAGACAGACAACCTCACCAATGTGTCCAGGAACCCCACCTCTCCAGAGTCCTGCCCCCACTAGGGAAAGATATAAAGAGGCTGGGTATGAACCAATCTGCCAATGCCCATGTCCAACAGAGAAGCAATTACAGAAGCCAGACTTTCCACCTTCTGCACCCCATAATGATCCTCGGCCCATACTACCAGAGAGATAAAGAATAGGGAACATTGCAGTGGAGAGGATGGGATACGGAACTATGGTGTGGGAATTGTGTGGAATTATAACCTCATATCCTATCCTATATTCTTGTCAATAATTATTAAATCAAATTTAAAAAATTTTTAAAAGAGAGAAGTCTTCTCTTGACCCTTAAATTTCTGGTGTGTGTGTGCGTGTGCGTGTGCGTGTGTGTGTGTCAATGTCTGTACTCGTGCAGGCATGTGCTGTATACTGGGTTAAAAAGTAAAGTGCATTTTTGTTAATAATTAACAAAGAACAATTTGGAAAAAAAAAGTTTGTTAACCATCAACACAAACTAAAATATCCTCTACAGAGTAATTCTTCACATAAGTCTGATGTCACTCTCCATAGCTTTTCCCACTAGTAACAACCAAAGAAGGTCACTGCTCCTTCCCAAGAACAATCTAAAACACATTTGCCTTCCTTCCATGCATTCCATCTCTCAGTCTTTCTTTCTTTTAATTCCTTTTGATTGTCCTTGTGCACTTACCATAGACAAACTTCCTAAGATGTATCATTTGCCTAGTCCCTTCTTCTAATTGCCTACTTAACCCTACAATGCATCTTGCTTTATGGACAAGAGTCATTTGCAATTCCATCAGTTTTTACAAAAATTTGGTTGGAGGGTCTAGGTGGTAGTCACCTGTTCTAGTGCACATTTTCATGTACAACGACCTAGGTTCAAGCCTCCAGTTCCCACCTGCAAGAGCAAAGCTTCACAGATTGTGAAGTGGGACTGCAGGTCTCTCTCTCTCACTCTCTCTCTCTCTCTCTTTCTCTCTCTCTCTCTCCCTCCCTCCCTCCCTCCCTCTTCCTCTCCTTCACCCTTTTCCTTTCTCCCTCTCTCTCTCCCTCTCCTTCTCCCCCTCTTTCACCTACCCTCTCGATTCTTCTCTGCCCTATCAAAATAAAGAAAGCAATTTTTAGGAGGCTGGGCAGTGTGGCACACCAGGTTAAACACACATAGTACAAAGTGCAAGCACCCATGCAAGGATCTGTGTTCAAGCCCCCAGCTCCCCACCTGTGGGGGGGGGGGTCAATACACAGTGAAGCAAGTTTGCAGGTGTCTTTCTCTCTCCTTCACAATCTCTCTCCCTCCCCTCTTAATTTCTTTCTGTCCTATCCAATAAGATGGAAAAAATGGCCTCCAAGAGAAGTGGATTCATAGTACAGGCACCAAGCCCGAGTGATAAGCCTGGAGGCAAAAAAACAAAAAAAAAAGCAAGAAAGAAAAGAAAAAAGAATTTTTTAAGAAACTTGGTTGGTACCTATTTTCCTTACTCAGCTTAAAATTCAGTGAGATGAAGAATTACGCTTTTACTCACCATTGTTTTTGTTTGTTTGTTTGTTTGTTTAGTTTTTTAGGATTTTATTTGTTAATGAGAAAAACAGGAGAGAAAGAACCAGACATTACTCTGGTACATGTGCTGCTGGGGATTGAACTCAGAACCTCATGTTTGAGAGTCCAGTGCTTTATCCACTGTGCCACCTCCCTGACCACAATTTATTCACCATTGTATCTCCATCACTTACCTTACTCCTTAGCAGACAATAGAATCTGTGTTATTATAGGATGAATGTGAATGTGAACAAGTCTAATACTTATTAGCTATGTGAGCACACATTATTGTCTTTGTAGAGCTTAAGTTTCTTAAAATCTACCAAGGGGGATCCAGGTGGTAGCACAATGATTTAAGTGCACATGGCACCAAGCGTGAGGACCATTGTAAGTATCTGGGTTCGAGCCCCTGGCTTTCCAGCTGCAAGGAGGTGAAGCAGGTCTGCAGGTGTCTATCTTTCTCTCCTCTCTCTATTTCTTACCCTCCTCTCTCGATTTCTCTCTGTCCTATCCAATGACAACAACAGCAATAGCAACAATAATAATAATAACAACAATGATAAAAAAAAAAAAAAAGGGCAACAAAAGGAAAAAAATAGCCTCCAGGAGCAGTGGATTCATAATGCAGGCACCAAGCCCCAGCAATAACCCTGGTGGCAAAAAAAAAAAAAAAAAATCTGCAAAGGAAGAGTGACAACACTTCTCTAGATTATTGTGAGAATTAAGCATGTCTCATGCATCTGCATGTAATAATGCTTAAATTACTTGACAAATAAGTTCATGATGTAATTTCCCAAAGGACCCAGTTTCCCTGGTACTAAGAGAATCTTAATGTTCTTCAGTCTACTTCTAATCTTTAATCTACCTCCTCAGTGTTTACTACTCGAGGTTTTTTTTTTTTTTCAGTATTCTTGTTTGCTGTTTCATTTTGTTTTTTCATTTTGTTTTGCAGAGCTAAAGTCTCATGCATGTGCACTTCCACCTCTTTTTTTATTCATATAGAATGGCAAAGGTAAAGGCCAACTTTTTCATTCATGTAGAGAGACAGAGAAATAGAGAAGGGGAGAGAGCTTTCACAGTTCCATGATTCTTCCCATGTGGTGCTGGAGCTCAAACCTGGGCCATGAACATGAGGCATATTCCCTACCTGGTGAACTAGCTCTCTGGTCCTTCAGTGTTTCTTTTAAATAGGTCAATCAGTGGATCTGGGGTTGCGTAGAGGGAAGGGATCCTACTCTAGAGGAGATGGGCTCTTTGGTGATAGACAAGGTGGACTAACACATATTTTCAGGATGTCTGAAATTGCTCCCCTGAAACAACAGATTGGCAAAAATGACATTTCCTTAATAAACAAATACAAAGTAGACCTATTTGCCTGGATAGATCAATGATTTCCAAAGTTTTACTGAATTCATAGCAGCCAACACACAGGTTAACACTGTTTTGGTCTTTACTAAGACCATTTTTCTTCCTCAGACCATACATTTCTTGAGAGCAGGATCCATAAGTTCTGCTGTGTACACATTTTGCAATTTTCCCAGCAGGGAGTTGAAAAGCAGCCTGGCAATATTAGTAAAAATGCAAGGTTTGGCCTTAAATGACCCCTTCATTTTAGCATTTGCTAGCTGTGTGACCCTCAGCTAATCTCTTAAAACTCTCTATGCTTGTCACTCTGAAATAGGGCGGCCTCTTTGAAACTACTGTCATTTTGTTGTTGTTGTTCTTGTTGCTATTCCTTTTAATACTAATGCTTGTCCCCTCAGCCATTCTGATGTAATGGCACAGGTCGGCACAGGTGTTGGGATTTTTGAAAGTCCTCTAGAAATTTGTTTAGTAAAGTTTGAAAACTATTGCTCTAAATTGGACAATTACAAAATGGTTTCACTTATATATGGAATATAGATAATTGAACACAGAGTCAGGTGGTAGTGAACCAGGTTAAGCACACATAGTACATAATGCAAGGACCCATTCAAGGATCCCAGTTCGAGCCCCCAGCTCCCCACCTGCAATGGGGTCAATTCACAAATGGTGAAGGAGGTCTATGGGTGTCTATCTTTCTCTCTTCCCTCTCTATCTTTCCCTCCTCTCTCTATTTCTCTCTGTCCTATCCAATAAAAAAATGGGAATAAAATGGCCTTCAGGAGCAGTAGATTCGTAGTGCAGGCACCGAGCGATAACCCTGGAGACAAGAGATAGATAGATAGATAGATAGACAGACAGACAGATAGTATTGAACACATGAACATGAAAACAAACAAAAACTCAACCCATACCCAAGACTGTGGTAAAAATATAGTATTTATTGACCTTCTCTGGTAGGAACAGTAATCTTATAAATCACTATTAATTCAATATGTCAGAGTAAAAATAAATTTAATACTTCAAGTTCTCTTTCTAGATCATACCTCTGGGAGTACATATTTTCTTTAGCCTAAGTCTTTAATGCTCCAGACTTGTAAGATGTTCAAATTTTTACATTGGGCTTACATTTTTAAGGAGCTCTCTCTATACATATATTATATTTTAATCATATATATATATACATATATACCTAAAACCTTAGGCAACACAGATCAAAACCATTTGGCCATGTCAGTATCTATGACACTGGTATTAGTAGATATCCTTAAGTGGCATAAAGCATAGTGAGGTCAAGTATATATTATGGTAAATCCTAACCACTGGATTTTTAAAGAAAAAAAAAAAAGCTCCCAACTAACTTGGTTATAATAATAATAATATTGCTATTGCTATTTTAAACTCTTTCTAAGACTACAAGGAAACTTCCCCATTCTCTTGAAGATCCATACTTCCCCTAGTGCTGGAGCCTCTAGTATTTTGTTTCTTCTCTCTGACCTCTTACCCTGTTATACTGCCTCTGTTTACCTCAATTGGTGGGTATTGTTTGGAGTTGTACCCCTCTTATCCTATAGTTTTGTCAATGTTTCCTTTTTATAAATAAAAAAATTTAAATAAATAAGTAAATGCTACCAGTGCCACCATGCCATGACATGCTGTTACTGACTTGGTACTGCAGATTGATCGATGAAAGGGAAGCAAATCTGGAAAACACCAGAGAAAGGCATGGTTTCTCTTATCTGAGAAAGAAGAGAAAAAAGGAAAGACTCTTGGAAGTAGTCATAGGTGTAGTGGTGAACTAAAAAGGAAGTAAAGGCAAAACTATTTTTAAAATGGGGGAATATAGATACATGATAGACAGATAGATATAGATAGATAGATATTGATAAAGAATCAGCCTATCTTGGGAGATCTACTATCAGTGATCTTGGGAGAACTACTAAAGTTTCCAGTGGAGGAAATGGGACAGAACTGTGGTCATGGGAACTGTATGGAATTATACACCTATTTCCTTAAAATTCTGTAAATAAATATTAAATCTCTAATAAAAATATTAATGGCAGATCTGGCATGCCATAAGTTGTGAATGGCAGTTTCTGTTGGTAGTTAGGAGTGGAGGAAATGGAGCTTATAGTTATCAGGGATAAGATAATGATTAGATAAGACTCATCAATCTTGATTATTATGTCACATAATCAGGTCCCTTTAAATGCCTGCCTAACTTCTGTACACCTATACAAGTTTCTAACTTGTAGAAAACATCTCTTTATAGATGCACTTTTTAAATTTGGACTCACCTAAAAGTCATCTTTTTAATTTTATTCATTTATTGGGTAGAGACAGAGAAAAATGAGAGGGATAGAAGAGATAGAGAAGGAGAGAGATTCAAGCCCCTGGTCTCCATCTGCAGGGGGAAAGCTTCACAAGTGGTGAAGTAGTGCTGCAGGTGTCTTTCTGTCTCTTTCTATCTCCGCTCCCCCTCTCAATTTCTCCCTATCTCTATCCAATAATAAATAAATAATACTTTAAAAAAAGAGGAGAGAGACACTTATAAGCAGGACTTAATAAACAGGTGCAGGGATGGAGAACACAAAGCTTAACGTGGACTCAGCACAGTGTGCTACATCAAAGCAAAGGATTCTGGAAGAGGAGAAGAAAAAGGGAAGAGCAAAAGAGAACTTTGGAGTCCCGGTGCATTACAAAATTTTACCTATGTGTCAATGATTACACTGTAAACTAATAACACCCCCAATAAAAATAAATAAGTTAAATTAAATATGGAGGGGCAAAAAGGAGAGAGAAATAAAGAGATACATGCAGCCCTACTTCACCTGCATGTGGGGACCAGGGACTTGAACCTAGGTCTTAGAGCATAGTAACAACTGTGCGCAACTAACTGCACCACCAAACAGCCCTGACCTGTCTGTCTTACCCTACAAAGCTACAGTGCTATACATACAGCCTACAAGTCTAACAACTAGTGAGGAAAAGTTTTGCGAGGGTCTTTAAAATTGCCAGGGCTAACTTAATCACGTGTGGATGAAATTTTAACATAGAGTCGCTTCTGAGTCTTTGAAACTATTTTGGGTCAGCCTCACAGCAGAAGTTTGGGCCTGGCAGAAAGCCTTAAAGCTGAGCCAAAAATAAACGAAAGACCATTATAAAAATGCTGTTAGTGCCAAATGCATGAGATGTTAAAACTGCAGCATAATAGAGTAAAAAAGTTACAAAAAAGGCTTTCCGACGGTGGCACTGAGTGTTTTAACCCAGAGGAAGAAAGTTCAGGAGGAGACATTTGGAGTATGAACCCTGTGCCTAGAAATTAGCCTTCCAGACAACTATGAATACCCACATCCAAGGTCATTACAATTTATTACTCACTAGGAGTCAAGAGCATTGATTTTTTTTTTTTTGATCTCCCTATCAGAGAATACAAGCTGTATATACAGGGTCCAGGGAGAAGTTTTCATCAAAATTAATTGGGCTGCTCAGCTTTTCACCATATTCAGTAAATGCTGCTCTGTTTGCCCTTCTCCAGGCTTGGGTATGGCTTTTCCTGCTCTCCTCTCAATACCCAGCCTTTCTACCATGCACTCAGGCATATCTCTTCATTATTTATGGTATTATTTTCCTGCACGTTAGAAAAGGCGATGATTTATCCTTGGTGCAGCCGTGTGGTGGAAGCTTCCAGGAAGGGTGGCAGCATGTAATGACTTCTCCCTCCTTGTTCTGCCCTGCTTGCCAGTCTCAGCCTGCTCGGCCCTAGTCCATTCCCACCCTCCTCTACCCCAATTAGGAACTGCTACCAATTGCACATGGACAGATTTATGCATGGCTAGGGACCAGCTAGTCTCCCACTGATTGTCTGAAAGAAGAATATGTCCTGTGTCAAAAATCCTTTGCATGGAGTCCAGCTGTTTTCTTGGAAATAGCTTCTTTGACTTGAGCCCATGTATATATATATATTTTAGATTTGAAGTTTATGGGTCTGATGCAAGGGTTGTCAACATTTCTTTTTGAGATTTATCCAAGGTACAGCATATTTCTGAAGTGTGCAAAGGTTTGGGAGTTATTTCTATTATCCATTGCCAAGAAAATGCATGGGAAAATGAAAAAGGACAGAAGAGTCAGAGGAACAGGCCGATTGCTACTTAACGATTTTTGAAAACCAAGCTCAGTATGATATTCTATGAACATGCCAAACCAGCAGGTTCAACTTTGCTCTCCTTGTTCAAGGTTACCAGCATTGTTAGGATCCTGAGACCAACTTCATGGGCCCAGAGCCGTAACATTTCCTGTCACAACCTTGCAGTGACCCCTGGCTGAGAAGGTCAAAATAGGGAGAGGATCCAGGACGCAATTTTTTATCAGGCCACTACCTCAATTTCTCCCTTAAAGACTTGCCTTCACAGGGGGGCAGGCAGTAGCATAGCGGGTTAAGTGTACATGGCGTGAAGCGCAAGAATTGGCCCAAGGAACCTGATTCAAGCCCCTGGTTCCCCACCTGCAGGGGGGCCACCTCACGGCGGTGAAGTAGGTCTGCAAGTATCTACCCTTCTCTCCCCCTCTCTGTCTTCCCCTCCTCTCGATTTCTCTCTGTCCTAGCCAACAACAGCAATGGCAACAGTAACAACAAGGGCAACAAACTGGAAAAAATTGCCTCTAGGAGAAGTGGATTTATAATGCAGGCACTGAGCCCCAGCAATAACCCTGGAGGCAAAAAAAAAAAAAAAAAAAAAAAAAAAGGACTTGCCCATCAGACATCTGACTGTGATGTACTGTATCTTTGAAAGTGCACTATAGAGAGGTCAGTGAGTGAGTCTTGAAGAACTTCAAGTGGACATGGAGCTATTATTTTTAGTAATTTAATATTGACTTACAAAAGTATAAGACAACAGGAGTATAATTCCACACCTTTCCCACCAGAGTTCCATGTCCCTACTCCCTCCATTAAAAACTGCAGCAGTTCTTACAAGATCACAGATATGGGTTGACTATTAATTCTATAACGAGCTATCTAAATTTGTATATATATTTTGCCCATTTTTTTCAATGATCTTGTCTTCTCTTCCTTCTTCCTTTCTAAGTCACACACCTACACCTCTTACCACTTCTGGGTGTCCTCTCCCCCACCATCCCACCTCCCAGTGCTCTCAGGGTCATGATGGAATTGTAGTTCAGAACCCTCTAGTCATCTTTCCCTAACATTTCTCCCCTTCTGGGAGTATGGACCAAAATTCTTTTAGGGATGAAGAAAGTGGGAGCTTTGGCTTCTGTAATTGCTTCTCTGTTGGATATGGATGTTGGCAGGTTGACCTATACCTGCAGCCTGTTTCTATCTTTCCCTAGAGGGGTGGAGCTTTGGAGAGGTGAGAGACTTTGTGACACATTGGTGAGGTCCTCTGCCCACGGAGTTCAGCATAGAATCATAGTTGCATTTGCAACTTGGTGGCTGAAGCGTAGTAAGATATAAAGTAGGCCAAAATGTTTAATAAAAAAAAAAAAAAAAAGTAGGAATAGAGCAGGTAATCATAGGTATATTAGGGTAGAAAGAAGCTAGAGTTTATTTTAGGTATGTTCCTAGAGGCCCATGACTTCAGTAATTTTTGCTTAAATTTGATAGCTAATATTGTCTGATGGTGTCAGAGTGGAGAATAGGACTAAAAAGCTGGATGAGAGCAAAGAGTAACAAGGGCTATTCTAATCTACTGACACAACTGATGGGGGAGGGACTCAATGTTAAGAAAAAACTCAAGGGCAGAGCCAAGATGGTGACCTGGAGACAACATCTGGTGTGAGCTCTGGAGAAAAGCAGCTTTCAACCTGTGATTCTCGGGAGAGGGAAGGATTTAGGATTTCTGACCATCGGTGGTAAGGGAGAGCAAGGGGTGGTCAGAGTGACACCAAAAAAGAGTCCTATAACTTACTGAGGTCAAAAGGACAAAGGAAAGGAAAAATCTTTGGCCTATTTCTGAACTCACCCTTCATCCCCACCCCAAAATCAGCCCCCCGCAGGCTTCCTGTGGAGCTACTTCTTTACCAAAATCCCTGGCCTAGCAGGGATGTCATTCCAATCCTTTTTTTTTTTTTTTCTTTTTGAACAGGGCTGGAGCTCTTTGAGTGACAGAATACCTGACCAATCATGGGCTCAGCCTTGCCTGAGAAAGACTAGCTGGAGGTTTTTTGTTTGTTTGTTTGTTTTTATACTTCTCATAATTGTATAATTGGTTGTTTTTCTTTGTTTATGGAGGGGACCAGGCTGTGTGCAGCCAATCTGGAGCAGTCCAAGCTAAAGACTGACTTTCAGGGTTTTTAATCTACTTAATTTTATTGTTACTTTTATTACCTTTTCCCTTCTCCTCTGGTTGAACAAAATTAACTGTTGTTGCTTTTCCCATTGATAGGTGACTAGGTGTGCTATCCATTGTGGGAGTAACTTGTTTCTCTCTCCCTCTTCCCTCCACCTTTCCTCCTAGCTAGTTCAAAAGAAATCTCTTTCCTTTTACTGCTCTTTTTTTTTTTTCCTTCTTCTTTCTTCTTTTGCTTTCTGAATTCACTGACACTCATTTGTGCATTATTTTGTGGAAGAAATATGACTCAGAGTGGACTCTCTCTGTGTCTTTCTTTTCTCCTTTCCTTTCTACTTTTGCTATCTCTAGAATTTATAGTGGACAGTAGATTTGCATGATTGTCTATTACAGCTTTGTCTTTTTCCCTTTCTCTTCTTTTTCCTTTCCTTTCCTTTTTTTTTTTTTTTTTTTTTTTCTTGGACTGGAGGTGTTGTTTGGCTGACTGGTATTGGTTGGACTGCATTAATCTTTGCTTCAGTTGCTATTGTTGTACTTTCTGAGGTTTGTGACTGCATTTGTGAAAAGACCTTAGTTTAGCATGGCTTGTACTCAAAACACAACAACTGAAGAATGATAGAACACAAAACTACAAACCAAAGTTTAAAAAAATTTTTTTGTTAATTGTTAAATCAAGAGCAAATAAAAATGCTACCACAATGAATCAGGACAGGAGACCAGAAGAAACTCCAAGTTAGTCAGAAGTAACTATAGATAAGAAAAGTATGCAAGTTACAAAAAAGACTAAGGCAAGTATAAACCTATGGGACTACATCAAATTAAAAAGCTTCTTCACAGCAAAAGAAACCACTACCCAAACCAAGAGACCCCTCACAGAATGGGAGAAGATCTTTACATGCCATACATCAGACAAGAGGCTAATAACCAAAATATTTAAAGAGCTTGCCAAACTCAACAACAAGAAAAAAAAATAATCCAAAAATGGGGTGGAGGACATGGACAGAATACTCACCACAGAAGAGATCCAAAAGGCCAAGAAACACATGAAAAAATGTTCCAAGTCTCCGATTGTCAGAGAAACGCAAATAAAGACAACAATGAGATACCACTTCACTCCTGTGAGAATGTCAGACATCAGAAAAGGTAACAGCAGCAAATGCTGGAGAGGATGTGGGGTCAAAGGAACCTGCCTACACTGCTGGTGGGAATGTAAATTGGTCCAACCTCTGTGGAGAACTGTCTGGAGAATTCTCAGAAGGCTAGAAATGGACCTACCCTATGACCCTGCAATTCCTCTCCTGAGGATATATCCTAAGGAACCTAACATATCCATCCAAAAAAATCTGTGTACACATATGTTCTGCAGGTGGGGAGCCGGGGTCTCAAGCCCAGATCATTGTGTGGGTCCTTGCTTTTAGTACTATGTGCGCTTAACCCAGTGTGCCACTGCCCAGCCTCCATAGTAAAATTTTTATATAAAGGAAGAACACCCATTTAGGCTTCGAGTGGTAGTGCAGCGGGTTAACGGCAAGGATCGGCTTAATGATTCTGGTTTGAGCCCCAGCTCCCCACCTACAGGGGCTGCTTCACAAGCGGGGGCCGGCAGGTAGCGCAGCCGCACAAGAATCTCAGTTTGAGCCAGGGGCTCCCCACCTGCAGTGGGCTCGCCTCACAAAGCGGTGAAGCAGGTTTGCAGGTGTCTATCTTTCTCTCCTCCTCTCTGTCTTCCCCTCCTCTCTCAATTTCTCTCTGTCCTATCCAATGACAATGACAGCAATAACAACAATAATAACAACAACAATAAACAACAAGGGTAACAAAAGGAAGAATGGCCTCCAGGAGCAATGGATTCGAGTGCAGGCACAGAGCCCCAGCAATAATCCTGGAGGCAAAAACAAACAAACAAACAAAAAAAAACCTCCCATTTTAATTTCATGTAATTCATACAGTCAGACACATCTTTTCAGCAGCTGAGTAGAATTTACTATACACAGCATCTTTTTGTTCCTTTGTGTGAATTTCTCTGCCCTTGTGGTAAAACACTTATATCTTCTGTCTGTCTTGCTACAGGAGGCTAATACATGATGTTGCTATCCATCTTCTTTCTTCATTATGCCTGGATATATTTGTTTCCCTATCACCACTAACCGCCTGGTTGACTGAAGGCATTTTCCTAATATGATAAAGTTTCCTATAACATCACTTAAGACTAAGAAGAAGATGGTCTGTTATTATACAAGCCTAGTGGTACATACGTCTTCAGAATTCTGAGTGTTTGACTGATTATATTATCTGATGATCATTGCCAAGCCAAACCCCATAAAGGCATTTTCCCTTCCTTCTTTTATCTTACCCCCCTTTGCACTCCAGACCCTAACAACAGAAAAAGAGAAAAAGGAAAGAAAGAGGGAGGGAGGGAGAGAGAGAGATAGAGAGAGAGGAAAAAGGAAAGGGAGTGAGAAAGAGAAAAAGGGAAGGAGGGAGGGAGGAAGGAAGGAAAGAAGGAAGGGGAAAAAAGAGGGAGAAGGAGCAAAGACAGCAACATTGGAGATGGTGGCCAGAGGAAAAAAGTTTCAAATTTGATAAGTCCATGTGGAAAAAGGAGTTTCTCAATGGTCAGAAATACTTATTTTTTGTTTGTTATGAAGACTTTCTTTTTCATGTATGATAACAAAATCAGTTACCATGCCACTAGACTTCCACCATGAGATTCCACCCTCAAACCACAACTTTCCTAAGTAGAAGCTTTGACTCTTGGATCAAATGCAAAAGCCACAGCATTATTTTGATACAATGTATCACAGCCTTTGCTGACAGGAGACTTGTGACACTAAAGGGCTCTAGGAAAGAGGAAGAGGATTGAAAGAAAAACTCCAGGGGGGATGCTCTCATTCAGAAATCTGAGAAACACCCTAAACTCTCTTAGCTCATTCCAAACAGTCATCATAGAAGAGAAACTACGGTTCCACTCTTAAGATATACATCATCGGATGTGAGGGCGATCTGGCTGCGACATCAGTCACACCACTGATCGCCAGGGTTGATTTGGCTGATCTGGCTGGCTAGGTGGGTGTCCCCTTCCTCCCTCACCACTTCATGTGCGTCCCTCCAGAAGCTGTGCATTCCATTGGTCAAAAAAGACAGCCTTCCCTGAACAGAGATGGATCTTTGATTGAGGGTATATGAGTAGCTGCGCTCCCCTGCTAGAACCTCCAAACAAGCTCTCAAGATATACATCATCAAAGTCTCACTGATTGAACATAAGACTAATATTTTTACTTGCATGATTATGGCATCTAACATTTTATCATTCTTCCCTTACCTGTAAGGGATAACTCAGTAAGCCATAAAATAGAGAGGAATGACCCCCCCCAACTTTAAATGAATCCAACCCATCTCTAAGCAGCCCTTCATTCTCCCCTGTATTTTCTAGAACCAATCAAAGTGAAGAAGGAAATAGATCCCTCTGGAATTACCTAAACTGCCAAAGGTGAGTAATGAGATCCCTAATTTAGAGAATTGAATTGGCTTCTGCGGTTGCTATGAAATCTTTGCAGAGGTCAATATGAAGCCAGCTAAAGAACTCTCTCATATCTAAGCCAAGAAAACCATAGTACTAACTTCTTTTCACTGCTAAAATTACTGTTACACCTCCTCAATTAGGAAAATCTTAATTCAGCATTAGCAATTATTTAAATATACCAGACTAATGTCTGCCACTGTTACAACATACCTAGTAGAAGAACAACAAACTATCATTTGCTAAAGAAATTTTCCTACCTTCAATCACTCTTAAAGTTATTTTGTGTCATTTGCATATAGATAATGTTCTGATTAAAGATGTTACATGCATAATCACTAAAGCTGATTCAAGGGAATTTTACTTAGTAAATTTTATTACATATCTGCATCAAGAACTTCAAAACACATGAGTGAGTATATATGTACATATGAAAGACTAAGATTCCGGAACATGATGGCAGAGGAGGACCTAGTGGAGGTTGTTTTGTTATATGGAAGACTGGGAAATATTATACATGTACAAACTATTGTATTTTACTGTCAACTATAAACCATTAGTTCCCCAATAAAGAATTTTAAAAAATAAAAAAGACAAGATTTTTTATTAGACAGTCTTCATTTCTTATTCTAAATGCATATAAAACATCTACTGATTTTATTTCTTTCTAACTCCCAACTGGCAAAATATTTAAAGTGAGGACCAAGACCTGAGAAGTGAATGAGGTACCACAGCTTCTAAAATGCATGTAGAAGTATTAATGATTTTGATCAAATTTCTTAACATAGGTGTGTATTATGTAATGGCAAGGATACCGTCTAAGAAATGCATTGTTAAATAACTTAGTCATTGTATAAACATAATGAAGTGTATTTTCACAAACCTAAATTTATATAGTCTCCCTAGGCTTTATAGCCCCTTCAGACTAACTAATATCATATGTGTGATCCATTGTTGACTAAGATGTTGTGAAGCAATGTCACCACTGTACCTACAAAAACAGGTAAACAGGTAGCAGGTGAGGGGCTAGATGAGGATAAAAGCAAGATTACATGCTCTGATGACATTCTTCATAATGACACTTTTTCAATAACTACAACCATAGAGAAAATGTAGAGGAGGTGACAAAATGAAATAGAATTTACTCATTAATCCATTCAACAAATGCCGGTGCCAAGTATTAATCTCAAGTCTGGAGATACATTCACTTTAAAAGTACCTGCTTGGCAAGGAAGACAGTTCCAAAAATTACTGCAGCCTAGAATGTTCCCATCTGTAACCATGGAGTGCTAGCACAGACTGACAGGGACTCAGAGGTTACACAAGCTCTGATGCTAAATAGGAATAGATATGGGCCCTGAGTCAGATGGATGGGGTAAGCAGTTAATTGTATTCATAGCATTTTTTTTAAGATTGGCAGCTACTCTTTGCCCTAATCTAACTCTCTAGCCCTATTCTCAACTCTGACACCACCTTCTCAGACAGTATTTTTGTCTAACTCCATGTTAGCTATCAAGCTTAAAAAAAAAAAAAAAAAAACTATGATAGTCATAGGTCCCTAGGAACATACCTTAAATAGACTTCCTCACTTTTTTCCACCTTAACATCCCTATTCTCATCTGCTTTATTCTTACTTTTTGGTTCCTATTCATTAATCATTTTATCCTGCTTTATATCTTACTACCTTTCAGCCACCAAGTTGAAGATATTATCATGATTTCATCCTGACTTCTCTGGGCAGACGACCTCACCAATGTTTCCCAGTACTTCACCTCTCCAGAGCCCTACTGCACTAGGGAAAGATAGAAACAGGCTGGGGGTATGGATTGACCTGCCAATACTCATGTCCAGCAGAGAAGCAATTAGAGAAGCCAGTACTCCCACCTTCTGTACCCCAAAAAAGAATTTTGGTCCATATTCCCAGAGGGGGAGAAATGATAGGCGGAAGATGAACAAGGCTCTGAACTCCAGCTCCATCAGGAGAGAGAAGAAAAAAGAAGGGTATTCAGAAGTTGTAATAGGTATAGGTGTGATTTAGAAAGGAAGAAAAAATGGGATCATGGAAAAAATGGGCAAATGAATGTAAATATAGATACTTAAAGAAATAGTCAACCCATATCTGTGATCTTGGGAAAACTACTGTAGCTTCCCATGGAGGGGATAGGAATATAGAACTCTGGTAGTAGGAACAGTGCAGAATTATACCCTTGTTACCTTATAAATTTTTAAATCAATATTAAGTCACTAATAAATTAAAAAATAAATAAAAGTATCTCCTTGGCAGGGAGGTAGGAGGGTTGGAGGTGGGAGGGTTGGAGGTGTGCACAGGACTTTGGCAGTAGGTATAGTGACATATACACACATATATGGGTATGAAGCCAAACCCCTGAAATATTATAATTTTATAAACCAGTTAAGTCACTAATAATAAAAATTACATAACAAGTGAATGTATGCAAGAAGACTTTCCTGCCTGAAACTCTGAGGTCCCAGGTTCAATCCCCAGCACCATCATGTCTTTTTTTTTTTAATTGCTGAGTTCATTGAACTCTTTACATAAAATTTCTATTTCAATTATTGTAATAATCAAAGAGGGTCATCCGAACATGATTCTTTTATATGTTTTAATGCCCCCAACCAAAACTATGGAACACACACACACACACAGACACAGACACAGACACACACACACACACACACACACACACACAGACACACACACACACACACACACACACACACACTCACTTATACTTTCTAGTCTTGACTACAAGCCTCTGATATTTGACCCTGATTCAACCATTAACTGCCTTGTGGTATATTTCACTTTAATGTGCAACCTTATACAGTCCCATTTTTTATTTATCAATTTGTAATAAGTTCTTAGTAATGAGTGTCAGAAGATAAAGAGTCCTGAGGCAACTAGAAAACATTGTTTAAAAGAAAGAACAAAAACACTGTTTATATGGAAGATAATGTTCCCACTAAATAAATGCTCCATTCAGTGTGTCATGAAGATGACCTCACAGACCCCAGTGTCATTAGTCTGTTGACTTAGCTAATAAGGGTAAACACATTTTCTTTGACAGGCAGAGGCCACCAAAGAGAGGTATTGTAAGCCTGGACCTGCTTAAACATGAAAGTAATCAACTCGTTGATCTGTGTCTTACAATTGTCAACAAATTAGAGAAGGGCACATAAGTGGACTATTCCTGTTCTCACCAAATTGCTAGTGTAACACACAGTCTTTTGTTTAGGGTTTCTGAACTCACCAAAGGGTACACATATCACTTTTCAGCCTTGAGGACAAAAGAATAAAACAATTCATCATTTACCAAGAGGGATAAGTATTGTTTCAATTAATGTGCTAATCTCTAATAAAGACTGAAGCCATTACTTAAATAAGCAAACCATTAGGGGAGTAGGGTTAAAAATGCCCCCTGAATTCATGAATCTACTGATGTCTGGAAGATATTAGCCACAACCTACAATTGTTGGGATAAAAAAGTTAGTGAAATCCCATCTAAGTCTAAAAGTCTTTCTGTTAAATGAAATCAATTATATCTATATTAGAAGAGATGAGCAATGTCTATCACATAGCTGAATTAAAATGGTGTAATGTTAGTGGGGAAAGGGCAATATAAGAATGAGGGCAATATATGAATAAAAGAGCGTATAACTTGTTGACATTTAAGAATTTGCAGCCCCACCTGCAGAGGGTACACTTCACAAGCAATGAAGCAGGTTTGCAGGCCTCTATCTTTTATTTTTATTACTAGTTTTTTTACTTTATTTTTATTTATTTATTTTTACTAGGGCACTGCTCAGCTCTGGTTTATGGGGGCACAGGGGATTGAACCTGGGACTTTGGAGCCTTAGGTATGAAAGTCTTTTTGCATAACCATTATGCTATCTACCCCCACCCTGGTGTCTATCTTTCTCACTCCCTCTTTTATCTTCCCCTCCTCTCTCAATTTCTCTCTGTGCTATTCAATAAAATGGAAAAAATGGCTACTAGGAGCAGGATTCAAAGTGCCAACACCAAACCCCAGTGATAACTCTGGAAGAAAAAATAAAACGTAGTGTTTATTTTTTAGACTTTGTTATATAAATTTCATTAATTTTTTTACTTAAATAGAACTGGCAGGTGGCACACCTACAGACTGCACACATTGTCTACCAAACTCAAATACCTGAGTTCCAACCCCAAGCCACCATGGTGGAGGAGTACAGTAATATCTCCCTCTCTCTATGTCTCCCCTTCCCTCTCAATCTCTGTCTCTCACCCTCTGTCTGAAAAGCTGGGGGGGGGGGAATTGCAGAGTGACTAAGTCATGAAAGCACTGAGTTCCAAAAATAACCCTGTGTCAAAAAAAATTTTTTTTTTTAATAAATGACATTTTGAGAAGTTGATTGTAAAGTTCTACTCAAAAAGAATGGTGGGAACCTGTAGCCCATATGGAGAAAATTCAAAGTGAACAGCACATCAGTCATACAAATTTATATGCATACTACCCTAAGGTTCCTCCACGCCTCAGTTACCATCAGGCAATTTAACCACGATTTCGCAAGTTACTTATTCTGATTTTCAAATCATCATGGGGTTTAAGATAGAGTGACAGTTTAACTGTAAAAAATTACAGGTGACTTACAGTTCTCAGACCAGACTGTCTTTTAGGAGTAGTTTCTCAATCATTCAACAACTCCTTGGAATCCATCCAACCACACTGAAATATCCCACTCATACTTTTTTTTCTTTTTTTGTTTTAATTATCTTTATTTATTTGATAGAGACAGCCAGAAATTGAGAGGGAAGGGGGTGATAGAGAAGAAGAGAGACAGAGAGAGACACCTACATCACTGCTTCACCACTTGTGAAGTTTTTCCCCTGTAGGTGGGGACCAGGGGCTTGAACCTGGATCCTTGCTCACTGTAACATGTGTGCTCAACCAGGTATGCTACCACCTGGCCCCCTCATATTCTTTATTATATCAGACTGCAGGGAAATCAAAATTCAACAGGAGAAGGACTTTTTTTTGCAGAATCCCAAAACAGTCACTGAGCAAAAGCTAAATAGCAAAGAAGTAGCAAAGCACGTTGGTAACTCAGGACTCGAAAGGATAGGAAAGTATTGATTATGCTAAAATTCATATTATCATTTTGTTGGGTGCAATTTGGCATCCAGTCAGACCACACTAAGCAATTCAATGCTATTTAATTATTTAAATATAATTTTATGAATCACTTACTCGGCAAGTAGAGCTGTTTAAAACCTAATATCTTATAGGAACCACTTCACCACAATTTTGCTACATAGGGAAAGACTTTCTGGAGTCTTTAAATTATTTATGGAAGATAATTCTAAGGTTTCATTGACTGCTGGTTCCAGCAAGAGGAAGAGAGCTAATTTTCACTGAGTTCCTTATTAAGTGCCAGACTCTGAACTACATGTTTGACAACATCATTTCAATTCATCCTCACAAAAGGAGAAGAAACATCAATATTATCGGAGATGATGGCCTAGAAATTTGTTCAAGAGACTCTAGAAACAGGAAAACCAAGCATCAACTATTGAAGTAATTTGCCTTAAATTCAAATGTATATTTCAAACCTATGTTACTGAACTTTTAAGACTTTATTCTAGAATAGCTTAAAAAAAAAACCTATAGAAACATGAATTATTTTTGCCTATGAGTTCCCTCACACCCATCTACATCCAATTTCCAGGGGCGCTCTGATATCTCTCCCTGGATTTAGTGATCTATGACCCGACTTTAATGATGCCACATCAGTCTCCTGGTCTTGTTAAATGGCAAATTCAGATTCAAGAGGCTGATGATGGACGGGAGATTGAGCGGAATAAACAGGTGGCCCCGAATACTTTTAGGTAATGATAGCCTCGAGGATCAAACTTCTACTGAGAGAAATCATTAAATCTTATTCTGAATGATAAGATTTTATCTTTTAAAATTACCTGAAAGTTTGGAAGTCCTGAGATTTATATCTTTCAGAACTTCCCCTTAAAGGATAATGTATTTAAAAAAAATATATATATATATATATATATATATATATATATATATATATATATATATATATATACCTGAAAGCAGAAGTACACTAAAGTTTGCAGTGAGTACCTCCCCAACACTTCCTCTCCACTATTCCAAGCTTTGGGTCCATGATTGCTCAACAATTTGTTTGGCTTCATATGTTAACTCTCTTCTCAATCACCAGGTTCCAGATGCCATCAGGATACAGGCCAGGCTTCCCTGGATTGAAGACCCCACCAATATGTCCTGGAGCTCTGCTTCCCCAGAGACCCACCCTACTAGGGAAAGAGAGAGGCAGACTGGGAGTATGGACCGACCAGTCAACGCCCATGTTCAGCCAGACCTTCTACCTTCTGCAACTCTCAATGACCCTGGTCCATGCTCCCAGAGGGATAGAGAATGGGAAAGCTATCAGGGGAGGGGGTGGGATATGGAGATTGGGTGGTGGGAATTGTGTGGAGTTGTACCCCTCCTACCCTATGGTTTTGTTAATTAATCCTTTCTTAAATAAAAAAAAGGATTGTCTCAATTTCTCAAAAATGACTTATCAATCATTTTGCTACAGATCTACTCAGACCCAGTGGTCTCTTTAAACTCCATACATTTCACAGTTATTAAATATTGAGCATAAGAAATAAGTTAGACTTTTAAATGGATGGATTTATTTATTTATTGCCACCAAGGTTATCAGTGAGGCCTGGTGCCTACACAGCAAATCCACCACTCCTAATTGGTCTATTATGCCTCCTTTCTTTCTTCTTCTTCTTTCTTGCTTTCTTATAGAGACAGAAAGCAATTGAGAGAGAAGGAAGGTAGAGGAAGAGAGAGAAGCCTGCAACACCACTTCATTACTCATGAAGCACCCACCCTGCAGGTGGGAACTGAGGACTTAAACCCAGCTCCTTGCACATGGTAACATATGCATTCTACCAAGTATGCCACCACCTGGCCCCAACATGAATTTTTTTACTATTATTGGTAGACTTTGTCTAGCTTAAGAACAACAAAATGGTTTAAAAACAGCAATAAGTATAAGATAACTTAATAAAATTAATTTGCTTAATAAAATCTGTCTCCATGATCTCAATAAAATGATTCAAGATATTTGAGTATCATTTTAGGGCACTTAGCTTTTGCATTACCACTTTTTAAAATCACACTCAAGTTTAACATATGTCAAGTCAATATTTCAAACAGAATTTAAAAGAACTTCTATTCTAGCCACTTGATTTTAATTTATAACTGAGCAATTTGATGCAAATCTTTATATATAGTCTCTTATGTAATTATAAAAAAAGAACAGTTGTAGTTGTTAACCATTCTGAGAACATGCAAACCCTTTATTGTTATCAAAAGGTAAACATTGGTTGATTATAATCTGGTAGAAGTGTTGCATTCAGTGATTTTAAAAAAAAAACTGAAACCACAAATTTTGGCCTACACGATAGTGAATAACAATCTTCTTCCTTGGGTTCACTCATTTTATTAATTGGAATATACTGTGTAGCTAATGCAATGCTTATATCTATCAAAATGCCTTTTTCATCACAATTCAGCATTTTACATTATTGAATTCAAAAAAAAAAAAGCTCTTACTCTCAAAAGTCTTCTAAAGAAGGTGAGTACTACATTTGCCTACAAAATTATCCAGTCTCTTCTGTTAATTAATCAACACACTTCATATCTATACATCTGTATAAATGATATCCTTCCTGTCCCATGAAGTCATTGTGTTTTAGAAGAAGCCAATCCCAACCTTAGTCAGAATTAAGACAAGCAGATTAGTCCCTTCCCTGCAAAGAGTAATTGGCTCAGAGACAGAGTTCATATCCAGCTAGAGTCAATAAAATATGAGAAAAGATACGTTGTCATAATCCAATAGAGAAGCTTCCTGACTCTTCAAAGGGAAGATTCAGGTGTCCTCTTTCCTGGATGGTGTCAATGAAACCATCTTTTAACCACAAGGGGGCGCTAGTCCTTATGACGAAGCTAAAGCTATGGCAGGGAGCAAAAATAGAAACTGCAGCCTGGCTGTCCCATGGGAACCAGCCTTTGTATGTTCCTTCAATCTTCTATTCAACCAATACTCTTCTGATTGATCTATGAACACATTTTGAAAACCCCCTCCAAGTGTCTTGCTTTAGTTCAAAAGTACACTCTGCCACATTTCCCTTGGTACCATAGTCCAATATATCTGTCAAAGAAGGAAATGAGGTTACTGTAATGATGACCCAACCACTTCCTCTTCTTGGAACTCCAGGAAATAAAATAAAACTCATAATTCAATACTTTGTAGAATCATTCTTCCTCTTTTTGAAAACTGGAATGGCAAAATGGCATTAGCCCACATTTGATCTTTCAGCACACCTCAACTGTGAGGATTCAAGTTTATATTATTTAAAATTAAAGTTGGAATATAATTAAAAGAAAAACATAAGTGGGGGAGATACCATAATGGTTATGCAAAAAGCCTCTCCTACCTGTGGCCCCAAAATCCTACACTCAATCTGCTGCACCAACCTAAGCCAAAACTAAGTAGTACTCTGGTAAAAAAAATAATAATAATAATAAATACAACAACAACAATAGAAATAGAAAGACACATATAAGACAAGAAAGGTATTTTACCTTTTCTTTATAATCACTTTTCTCATCTTGTCTCTCCCCCTTTGTCTTCAGTTTTTAACAAAAGGAGGGCTGTTCTCCTGTATTAAATTTGATGAAAGTCTCTTTGTTAGAAGGAGGAGGAGGAGAAGGAGAAGAAGAAAGAGAAGGAAAAGAAGAAGAATCCCAGAGGAAAGTAAGCCATGGTGGATGTGGCAGTTTCATAAATACCTAGAATCTGAGCTTCTTTTCTCTAACAGTTTAGCCACCTTAAGTACATACTCCCACAGGCCAAGCTAGTGAAGAAGGTCAAAACCTTCTTCTTGCCCATACCTCTGGACAACTAATTTTTTTTTAAGTTGAGCCCAAAACATGAAATGGAGAAAGGAAAATATTTTCAACAAATAGTGTTGGGGAAATTGGATTGAGATATGCAGCAGAATGAAAAAGGATTGCTACATGTCATAATGCACAAAAAATCCAGGTGGGTTAAAGACATGGAAGTTCAACCAAAATCGATCACAGACATACAAGAGAAATATTGTTTTTAATAATCACTGATACATCCTACACCTACCATATCACACTGGCCAGAATTTAGATATCTGGTCCCATCTAGCTTCAAGGGTGGCTCGGGGATAACCTACATTTAGTGATGTCCCTGCTAAAAATTCAGTTTCTCTTGTTAAGGAGGGAGAGGCTAATAGATTTGGGGAAAGCAATAAATACTATTTGCCACATCTGTCTTATATCCTTTTCATTTTTCCCCACTCTTAAAATGATTTATATCCAGCGCTGGGCACTTGCACACTCAGTTGAATACTCAGATTACCAAGTACAAGGATCAGGGTTCAAACACCTGACACCTACCTGCAAGGGGGAAGATTCACAAGCTGTGAAGCTATGGTACAGGTGTCTCTCATCATCTCTCTCCCTCTCTATCTCCTCCATCCCTCTCATTTTCTCTCTTTCCCGTCAAATAAAAAAATAAAAGAAAAAGGGGTGTGGGCGGTGGTGCAGTGGGTTAAGCACACATGCTACAAAGCGCAAGGGCCAGCATAAGGATCTTGGTTCAAGCCCCCAGCTCGCCACCTGCAGAGGGGTCACTTCACAGGCTGTGAAGCAGGACTGCAGGTGTCTATCTTTCTCTGCCTCTCTCTTCCCTTCTTCTCTCAATTTCTCTCTGTCCTATATAACATCAATAACAACAATATTATTAACAACAATAATAATAACAACAACGATGATGGACAACAAAAGGAAAAAATTAGCCTCCAGGAGCAGTGGATTCGTAGTGTAGGCACTGAGCCCCCAGCAATAACCCTGGAGGCAAATAAATAAATAAGGGTAAAGAGAGGGGGGGAAAGTTGTCTTCAAGAAAAATAATAACATATCCACTCTAGAAACTCTTTGCTTTTTTTAATTTGTTCTTTTTATCATTATAAGAAATATACTTCATTTTTCTTTTTTTAATTTCTTTACTGGGGTTAATATTATTACAGTCAACAGTAAATACAATAGTTTGTACATGCATAACATTTCTCAGTTTTTCACACAACAATACAACCCCCACTAGGTTCTCTTCCATCCTGTTCCAGGACCTGAACTCTCCCCTACCCACCCACCCCAGAGTCTTTTACTTTGGTGCATATACTTAATTTTTCACTTAAGTCACCTCAGAAGACCTATTATAAATTTTTTAAATAACCCCCTTAGCTGTTTCTTATGAAAACTGAATATTTACCTCAACATGTCTAAACTGAACTCTTTTTTTTTTTTTCTGAGAAAACACTATCCTACCCTACCTATTCCCAACCTGCCTAAAATACAAGGAAAATTCATATAAAGTATGAAAGGTCCTCCCAACTCACTGCCACACATCTCTAGACTCAACATTCCACATGACCTGTAAGAACATTATTAAAGCAGAAGCACTAATAAGAGCTAATTTCCTTCTAAAATTACCAGGACTACACTCATTACATCATAACCCTGTCATTCCATCAGAAGAAGCCCATTCCTCAGAGTCACCCCTCATGCCCATTTCCATGACTCTGTAATACTTTGCACTAGGCCCTCTGAAACTCTGACAATCCTCCATATGCTTTAGACTCCTTTCTGGAATTTACCTTCACTTCCTTATTTTTTTTTTTTATAATTTATTTCTTTATTGGGAAATTAATGTTTTACATTCAACAGTAAATACAATAGTTTGTACATGCATAACATTCCCCAGATTCCCATTTAACAATACAACCCCCACTATGTCATTCATCATCTTTCATGGACCTGTATTCTCCCCACCCACCCACCCACCCCAGAGTCTTTTACTTTGGTGCAATACGCCAATTCCATTTCTACTTGTGTTTTCTTTTCTAATCTTGTTTTTCAACTTCGGCCTGAGAGTGACATCATCCCATATTCATCCTTCTGTTTCTGACTTATTTCACTCAACATGATTTTTTTCAAGGTCCATCCAAGATCGGCTGAAAACAGTGAAGTCACCATTTTTTACAGCTGAGTAGTATTCCATTGTGTATATATATCACAACTTGCTCAGCCACTCATCTGTTGTTGGACACCTGGGTTGCTTCCAGGTTTTGGCTATTACAAATTGTGCTGCCAAGAACATATGTGTACACAGATCTTTTTGGATGGATGTGTTGAGTTTCTTAGGATATATCCCCAGGAGAGGAATTGCAGGGTAATAGGGTAGGTCCATTTCTAGCCTTCTGAGAGTTCTCCAGACTGTTCTCCACAGAGCTTGGACTAATTTACATTCCCACCAGCAGTGCAGGAGGGTTCCTTTGACTCCCACACCCTCTCCAGCATTTGCTGCTGTTACCTTTTCTGATGTATGACATTCTCACAGGAGTGAAGTAATATCTCATTGTTGTCTTTCTTTGCATTTCTCTGACAATCAGAGACTTGGAGCATTTTTTCATGTGTTTCTCAGCCTTTTGGATCTCTTCTGTGGTGAATATTCTGTCCAAGTCCTCCCCCCATTTTTGGATGGGGTTATTTGTTGTCTTGTTGTTGAGTCTGGCAAGCTCTTTATATATGTTGGTTATTAAACTCTTATCTGATGTATGACATGTATAGATCTTCTCCCATTCTGTGAGGGGTCTCTTGGTTTGGGTAGTGGTTTCTTTTGCTGTGAATAACTTTTTAATTTGATGTAGTCCCATAGGTTTATACTTGCCTTAGTCTTCTTTGTAATTGGATTCGTTTCATTGAAAATGTCTTTAAAATTTATGCGGAAAAGAGTTCTGCCAATATTTTCCTCTAAGTATTTGAGAGTTTGTGGTCTAACATGCAAGTCCTTGATCCCCTTGGAATTTACTTTTGTATTTGGTGAAATACAGTGATTCAGTTTCATTCTTCTGCATGTTTCAACCCATTGTTTCCAACATCATTTGTTGAAGAGACTCTGCTTTCCCCATGTAATAGTCTGGGCCCCTTTGTCAAAGATTAGATGTCCATAGGTGTGGGGCCTCATTTCTGGGCTCTCAATTCTATTCCACTGGTCAGTGTGTCTATTCATGTTCCAGTACCAAGCAGTTTTGATGACAATGGCCCTATAATACAGTTTGAGATCTGGGAGTGTGATGCCTCCGGTTCTGTTCTTTTTTTCTCAAGATTGTTTTGGCAATTCTAGGTCTTTTCTGGTTCCAGATAAACATTTGTAGCATTTGTTCTATTCTCCTAAAAAATGTGGGTGGGATCTTGATGGGGATAGCATTAAATTTGTAGATGGCTCTGGGTAGTATATTCATTTTGATGATGTTAATTCTTCCAACCCATGAACATGGAATATCGTTCCACTTCTTTGTGTCTTTTTCAATTTCTTTGAGTAGTGACTCATAATTTTCAGTATACAAGTCTTTCACTTCTTTGGCTAGGTTTACTCCTAGATATTTTATTGTTTTTGTTGCTATAGTAAAAGGAACTGATTTCTGGATTTCAATTTCTTCTAACTTAGTGTTTGCATAGAGGAATGCCACTGACTTTTGAATGTTAATTTTATAGCCTGACACCTTACTGTATTGCCTGATGATTTCCAAAAGCTTCTTGCTGGATTCCTTAGGTTTTTCCATGTATACTATCATGTCATCTGCAAATAAGGACAGTTTGACTTCTTCTCTTCCAATCTGTATGCCTTTAATTCCTTGCTCCTGCCTAATTGTTATGGCAAGAACTTCCAACACTATGTTGAATAGTAATGGTGATAGTGGGTAGCCCTGTCTAGTACCTGATCTGAGGGGAAATGCTTCCAGTTTTTCACCATTGAGTATTATGTTGGCTGTAGGTTTGCTATAGATAGACTCCACTATCTTCAGGAATTTTCCATCTACTCCCATTTTTTGTAGTGTTTTGATCATAAAGTGATGTTGTATTTTGTCAAAGGCTTTCTCTGCATCTATTGATATGACCATGTGGTTTTTGGTCTTGCTTTTGTTGATGTGGTGGATCACATTGATTGATTTACGTATATTAAACCAACCTTGCATGCCTGGGATAAACCCCACTTGGTCATAATGGACAATCTTTTTGATATACTGCTGTATCCAGTTGGCTAGAATTTTGTTCAATATTTTTGCATCTATGTTCATCAGAGATATTGGTCTGTAGTTTTCTTTTTTAGTTTATTTGTGCTTTTTCTTGTTTCCTAATGTGTGCTTGTATAGCTATGAACTTCCCTCTTAGGACTGCTTTAGCTGTGTCCCAAATATTTTGATAGCTTGTGTCTTCATTTTCATTGAACTCTCGAAACATTTTGATTTCTTCCTTGATTTCCTCTTTGACCCAGAAGTTGTTAACAAGTGTACTGTTGAGCTTCCACATTTTGGGACTATTACTAATCTTGTGTTGATTGTTAAGTGTTAGTCATCAGAGATATTGGTCTGTAGTTTTCTTTTTTGGTTGTGTCCCTGTCTGCTATTGGTATCAGGGTGATGTTGGCTTCATAGAAGCTGGCAGGGAGTATTCCAGTGTCTTCAATCTTCTGGAAACTTTTAAAAGTAGAGGTATTAGTTCTTCTTTGAAGGTTTTGTAGAATTCATTTGTAAAACCTTCTGTTCCAGGACTTTTATTTTTGGGAAGATTTTTGATAACTGTTTCAATTTCATTAGCTGTGATGGGCCTGTTCATGTTATCCACTTCCTCTTTACTTAGTTTTGGAAGTTGGTAGGTATCTAGGAAATCATCCATTTCTTCCAGGTTCTCTAGCTTGGTGGCATATAGTTGTTCATAGAAGCCTTGCATGATATGTTGAATTTCTGTGGTTTCTGTTGTGATATCTCCTCTTTCATTTAGTATCCGATTTATTTGGGTCTTCTCCCTTTTTTGTTTTGTGAGTCGGGCTAAAGGTTTGTCGATTTTGTTTATTCTTTCGAAGAACCAACATTTACTTTCATTGATCTTTTGTATGGTTTTCCTATTCTCAATGTTATTTATTTCTGCCCTAACTTTAGTGATTTCTGTCCTTCTGTTTGCTTTAGAGTTCCTTTGTTCTTCTTCTTTTAGGTCTTTCAGATGTGCAATCAGGCTGTTTATTTGTGCTTTTTCTTGTTTCCTAATGTGTGCTTGTATAGCTATGAACTTCCCTCTTAGGACTGCTTTAGCTGTGTCCCAAATATTTTGATAGCTTGTGTCTTCATTTTCATTGAACTCTCGAAACATTTTGATTTCTTCCTTGATTTCCTCTTTGACCCAGAAGTTGTTAACAAGTGTACTGTTGAGCTTCCACATTTTGGGACTATTACTAATCTTGTGTTGATTGTTAAGTGTTAGTTTAATTCCACTGTGATGTAAGAAGATGCTTGGGATGATTTCAATGCTCTTGAATTTGCTGATGCTGTCATTGTGGCCTAACATATGGTCTGTCCTTGAGAATGACCCATGTGGATTTGAGTAAAATGTGTATTCCAGTTTCTTGGGATGAATGAATCTGAGAATGTCCAATAGTTCTAGTTTATCTATCTCTTCATTTAGCTCCCTTATGTCTTTATTGATTTTCTGCCTGGATGATCTGTCAAGTTGAGATAGTGGGGTGTTGAAGTCCCCTACTATGATTGTGTTACTGTTAATATATTGCTGTAGCTCTTTCAGTAGAAGTTGGATGTATTTAGATGGCTTCTCATTGGGTACATAGATGTTAATAATTGTTAAGTCCTCTTGATTGACTGATCCTCTGAGCATTAAGTAGTGTCCATTCCTATCTTTTTTAATCTTATCTATTTTAAAGTCTATCATGTCAGATATGAGAATAGCTGCTCCTGCCCTTTTTTGTGGGTCCTTGGCTTGTATGATAGTTTTCCATCCTTTCACTTTAAGTCTGTGTTTATCTTGTTGAGTTAGGTGGGTTTCCTGTAGACAGCATATTGTTGGGTTGTGTTTTCTGATTCATCTTACTACTCTGTGTTTTTTAATAGGTGAATTCAGGCAATTGACATTTATTGATATCAAAGATTGAAGATATTTTAACACCATTCTTATAGAGTTTTAGAGTGTTTTGATATATGTCCTATTTGTGATGGTCTGCTTGTTTATAGGAGACCTTTCAGAACTTCTTTCAGGGCAGGCTTGGTGATGGTTGCTTCCTTCAACTGTTGCTTGTCTGAGAAGGTTTTGATGCCTCCCTCTAGTCTGAATGACAGTCTAGCAGGATATAGTATTCTTGGCTGAAAGCCTTTCTCATTGAGCACTCGATAGATATCTTGCCATTCTCTTCTGGCCTGTAGTATTTGTATGGAGAAGTCTGCTGCTAAACTTATGGGTTTTCCTTTGTAGGTGACTCTTTGTTTTTCTCTTGCAGCCTTCAGGATCCTTTCTTTATCCTTATTCCTTTCCATTCTAAGTATGATATGTCTTGGTGTCTTTAGGTCTGGGTTAATTCTGTTTGGGACCCTCTGGGCTTCTTGAATTTTTATGTCTTTTATGTTGTCTAGACTAGAGAAGTTTTCAGCTACTATGGCCTGGAAAATGCTTTCTTCCTCTCCTTCTCTTTCTTCCTTTGGTATGCCAATAATGCGTATATTGTTTCTTTTGAAGTCATCCCATAGGACTCTGTTGTTGTTTTCAGCATCTCTTAATCTCCTTTTGAGATCTCTTACTTCTTTTTTAGTTGTCTCTAATTCATCCTCAATCTTGCTAATTCTGTCTTCAGCCTCATAGATTCTATTCTCTCTGCCCTCTACTGTTTTCTGGAGGTCATCTATTTTGTTGCCCTGCTCTGATACTGTTTTAGCTTGTTCAGCTAGTTGCCTTCTTAGCTCAGCAATTTCAGCTTTCAGCTCTCTAATAACCATGAGATAATTAGTATTTTCTTCCATATTCTCATTTGTTGTTCCTGCATTTCTGATTACAATTTTTTCAAATTCTTTACTCACTCCTGTTATTATTTCCTTAGCTAATGTTTGGATGTTGAACTCATTTTGTGCTTTACCCTCTGGAGGACTTTTAGCTGGACTCTTGTCCTGGTTCGATTCTCCAATATTTCTTCTTGTTGTTTTAACCATTTTATATATTATGTTATGAGTTTCCTTTATCAGTACTTTTCAAATTATTGATCACTATTGCCTGGATTGACTTGTGTCTAAGTAAGTTAATTAAAGGGTTCACAGTGGTGGAAGTTAACAGTTATTTCAATCCCTGAGTTGGAGCTCAGTGGTTTAAAAGCCTCTTTCTTTTTTTTTTTTCCTTCCCTGTAGGCTATGGGAGCCTGAGGGCTTTTAAACTATCAATAGGCTTCTTAGCTTAATCACTGACTCCAGACCAAGAGATAAAGCAGGGTGTGGCAGAGATAATCCAGTGGTTATGCAAAGAGACTTTCACAGCACCTCAGCTATGCCACCGAGCTATAGGTCTTCTGAGTTTCCTGGTTAGATCTCTATCCCCTGGTGTCCCTTCCTGTCGCTGCTCCAGATTCTGAGGGTAGTAGCAATGGATACTCAGAGTTGCACTTGGTGAGTCTTTTGGGAGTCCTCTCCTCCCTTAAGCAGTCCCCTTGTTGGTGGAGCAGGCCAGAAGTGGTGTCTCAACTGATAAACTGCTGAACTGTTAGCAGTCACTTAATCTCTCCCTAGGCCCCTCTCTCCTCTCTGTCACCAGCCACATGTGTTTGTACTCACCGTTGATTTACTGGGTTCCTGTGGTCATTCTAGTCCTGTCTTGTTTCGGTCCCGGGTGGTCTCCTTTGGTATTCCTAGTTGATCCGGGAGAGGAGAGGAGAGGAGAGGAGAGGAGAGGAGAGGAGAGGAGAGGAGAGGAGAGGAGAGGAAAGGAGAGAAAGCGATCTGCTGCTCGTAGCTCCGCCTCCGGAAATCACTTCCTTATTCTAAGTAGTGCTGTGAGACAATAATTCAGTTGCAACCCTCTCAAACAGTAACCACACACTCAGTTTTCAAAAAGGCTTGAAGATGTGTTAGGCCTGCCCTTACTCCTTATCATTGCTTCCAAACTATTTTTCCTGCATATACACAACATCTCCAAGATACCTCAGTTACTAGAAATGTGTACTATCAGATTGTTTGATCATACTGGCTTACCTTTGTTGCAATAATCTAACTTCCACTGACTTCCATGCAAATGCCCTAGACCTTGCAATTATAAACTAAGTTGCCTCCAAAATTTCAAGGTCAAGCATCTTACTCAGATCACAATCTCCTTTTCTCTTGCTCATTATTCCAACAATTGTTCAAACATATTGGTACCTCCCACTGACTGCCTCCACCATGTTTTACTGTTGCACACTCTTTTACTCACCTCACCCTAGTTAGATTCCACAATCCATTTATATTGTTTTATATTTATAACATATATTGTTTTATATTTATAATATTTTATATTTATAATGTAATTGTTATGTCTATAACAATTATATTGTTTCTTTTACATATGGCTGCTATGTCTGTCTCTCTCTCTTTCTCTCTCTCTCTCTCTCTTATAGCAAAAGCCGCAACTTGTCCAAAAACCTGCATCCAAACTGCTAGACAAGACAGATGAAAACACCACAGCCAGATTACTGAGTCACCAGTGAATGTACAAACTTTCTAGTGGGTCTTCAGCTCTGCCAGACAGGTCCTAGCTAATACTTTATGATATATTTTATTAGGGTTAGGATTATGGTTAGGGTCTTCTCTTTTGCTTCCTCTTAAATGAGCCTCAAAGGAATCATGACAAGTGAGGTGAGCTTAAAGGATAAGGACAAATACCAGATGACCTCATTTATAAGTGGAAATGAGGAAAAATGAAAAAAAACAAAAGTTGAAACTTGTACTGGGTGTGGTATATTACACCAAAGCAAAGGACTCTGGAAAATGAAGCAATGGAGTGAGTAGAGAGATATTGGAGGCACTGAAGATGCAATGCCCAGTGGCAGAGAAGTACCTAAGTTGGGAGTGGAAGTGGTATGACAGCATCTATTTTGGGGAGATGAAAAATTGTAACTATGTGTCAACAACTATGTCATAAACTATTATAACCCCCTGTAAAATGATTTGAAGGGGGGGAAAAAAAGAAGAAAAAGAAAAATCTAAAAATCAAGATGGCCAAATAGAATGAAGCTATGTGTACTTCCTCTAGCAAATTCCCTAAAGTTCATTTAGAAGACAAAAGGTGAAAAGTAGAAAACAGGAGAAACATAAAAAACAGAGATATTTAATTCCCCAATAATTAAACTAAATTTAAAAAAAAGATACATCAACAAGAAACTTGATCTTCTTCATATCTCTTTATATCTTCCTTAAAGTCAGCCAGCAGGCAAATTATAGGTCTTTCATGTGGAAAGTCCTGGTTTGACCCCTAACACCACAAGAGAGCTCTAACGATGGAAATAGTTGGAACTACATGCACGGTGGAGGGCTACTTTGGTCTCTGTCAGTGTTTTTCTGTCTGTCTGTCTGTCTGTCTATCTATCTATCTGTCTGTCTGTCTGTCTGTCTTTCAAAGTAGAAAATACAAACTAAGCCAGGGAGGCAATTTAGTGATATTGTACATACACAGAGTCATGGTTGTTTGTTTGTTTGTTAGTTAGAAAACCAGCTCTTATTTGCTGTGTAGAGCCTCAGCCAGAGACCCCGGAGCTATGAGGATTAACACCCACCCAAAATTGTGCAACTTGAACTGAATTTATGGCTGTACAAACCTTCCCATCAAAACATGGAGGACTAGCCATTAAATTAAAGACATGAGACTGCAGAGAAATAATTTCCCTTATAAAATGCCACAATCAATTTCTATGCTTTATTTCTTTTAATGTATGCTAATGAATGGAAAGGTGGGAGTGGTTTAATCTATTTGCACTCCTTTGGGGAAAGATGTAAATAAGGAGAGCTACATGTTTATTGTAAAGACACAGACATGGAATTAGCATTAGTAATAATTTAATTATATTAGCTAATTGTTATTGCATTTTTATGCATTCACATGAAGACAGTTTGACCTCCTGCTATCTTTGCCATTAAAACAAAAGAATAATACTATCCTGGATGAGGAGAATAATGACTACACCTGTCAAAACAGATTTATATCTTGAGTTGCAGACTGTCTCTGAAGCATGTTTTTGCCAGAATATTCATTTGCTATTTTTTTTCCATAAGAAAAGAAGACAGAAAGCAGATTTCCACCTTTACACTTGGGCCTCCCACCCCAGTGATGCTCGGGGCAACAACCCTTCAAAATTAGGTACCAATCACCACCAATTCCTTTGGTAACCATTGTAATAACATTAACATGATGAACTAATGAGATATTAATGCAGTTGTAATAGACATTTCCATAGGAGTTCCACTGTAATTGAGTAGGTTAATAATCTGCCTTAATCCGTACTTGGCAAGTGCAATGTATGATGAATAGGGAAGGGCAGAATTTTGATGACATTAGGCTTTTGTAAAGTGTTCACTCTTCCAAAACAGTAAAGAAATACCTGCTTTTAAAAGCAAGTGTACACATGAACATTTGAGAAAACTGAGCCCAGTGTGCTGTAACCTTTATTCCTCAAGAGTGTGGAAGCATTCTATGCATTTACTTCTAAATGACAATAGGTGTGGAGAGCAAATATTTTACTTGCATTCGATATGCACCTTGTAGTTCATCTGTTTGCTTGGCTTCTAGTCTATCAATACTTAGCAATTATACTTATGGGTGGTAACCGCCTAGGAATTCAACAATGGTACAATCAGTGTCACATTTAAAGGAAGGAGACACCTTGTGACCATCCTGCATAGAGACACAAATACACACAGAGAGACACATACACAGCGGCACATACAAAAACACAAGTGTATACCCAAACACAGAAGTGCTCCTATTGTTTGAGAGACATAAAGAAGTGAGGTCAAGAACCTTTTTTAAAAAATAGATAAAAAAGAGATGTGGTAATGGAAAAGAAAAAAGCAAAAACAAGACTGAAAAGTCAAGATATTCAGTATCTTTCAACTGGATTAAAGAACATACCTGAAAATAACCCTGGTTTGAACTCTTCTGAAAGAGAGAGGGATGAAAAGAGCAAGGCCTTTGTATGATTATTTATTCCAGCAAACAACAGCACATGGCAACTCAGAGCCTTTCTATTCCCTGAGCTAATATTTGGAAGACATTGTATCTCCAGGGCAAATTCTAAGTGTTCTCCTCTAAAGTAAAGAGGGAAGGGGAAAAAATTAGAGGTTTCTATCATCCAAAAATAAAAAAGAAAATACTGATGAAATGCAGCATTGTTCAGAAAAGCAATATATATATTTCTTCATATATATATGAGGAAAATGTGATGATAAGCTTGGCTTAGCAGAACAAATGAAGGCTCTGGAAACCAGTGACTTTTTTTTTTCTTTAAAGGAGACTGCTGTTAAATTAACTGGCAGTATTTTGAAGTCTCCTTAACAGTTAATGTTGCTGCCAATTCTCATCAAATCTTAAACCCTTCTACATGAGGTCTGCTTTCCTGGACAGTATCCAGAGGTCTCAGTTCTGCCTAGCCTGAATACAAGGACAATAGAGCTGTTAGATTTGCTCAATTCCTCCTCTCTCCCCTAGTTTCCTTTCTAGATGACATTGCAATGGCCCCACTTTTCTACTTCTCTTGGACTAAGTACCACGAGTCTTCCTGGAGTGTAGCTTTCAAGTCCTTCACTTTGTAGACTCATCACATCCAACCCACAACTGCTAGAGGGGAGCATCTACTGACTATCTCTATTTTCACACAGTACATCACTACTTCATCAACCTTTTAATCTGCCTGTGAAATCCATACCTGCAGAAGTTTTCAATGCTAAGACTTTTCAAGAAATAAATGAGCACTCTAGATAGGAGAATCATGAGATTCAGACGTACCTGTTTTCAAGTTCTGGTTTCTCTATATATTTAAGTTGGGAAAGGCATGATGTATTTTTCTATGAAAAAATGCATTTTCTAACAACCCAACAATACCATATGTTACCTCACCTCTGTGGATTTCAGCTTCTTACACAGAAAGTGTCTGTGTCTCCTCACACGGCCATAACAGAATACCTCAGACTGGGTGACTTCAACAATAGATTTTTTTTTTTTTTGCAGTTTTCCCCACCTTTTAATACACCACCAGGGAATGAGCACAGGGACTCACACAGGCATGACACAGCAAACATGAGAGACATTAAGTAGAGAGGGACAAAAAGAGATACAAAGAAGAAAGACACTCCATCACAACTCCACCATCCAATGAGTATCCCTGGTTGTAGGGAGGTTGTGGGGATGTGGTGGAGCCTGGCAGGACTTGACCTGAGAGATGAGTCCTTCCTGTTAGTCTCTCTCTCTCTCTACGGAGGGGTTGAGCAAAATAGGGGGACACAGGAACCTCAAAAGGTTGCCCACCATATCAGACTTCCCTGCCTCACAAAACACTCTGCATTTTCCCGCCTCCAGGAGCCAGCATTCCTTAAAACATTAAGCCTGCTCCACCCTGCATTCCTTTTATTATCTACATATCAGTCTTCTGCTTTGTCTTACAAATGACTAAAGGTCTCCTTCCTAATTCCCCCAAGGCTACTGCTAATCCTACCAGTTGAACCCCTAGCAACAGTTGCTGGGGAGGTCCATACCATTCCCAGCCACTTTTGCCTTTCTCCACCCCTTTCCTAACCATGTATGGTATTGTCAAGCCACTTCCATTTCTGTCTGGTTTTTTCTGTGTCCCGAGCTGGAGGAGGGCAGGCATGCAGACCGAGAGGTGGACCAGCCATTGCAGTTTGTGCCATGTGACTTAACCAGGTGTGCTACTGCCCAACTCTGGGGCATTCAGATAAATAAAGATTTGAATTGCTTTGCCACCACAAGCTTGGTTCCAGTGTCATATCTCTCCCTCATGTTGCTAGCCCAACACCTGGTGCTATCAGTAATGCTCCCAAGTTGTTCTGCAGTTTGAATCTACAGTCTCAACACATGGCAAGGTGAAAACTCTAATGGTTTAGTTACCTCCTAAAGCCATTACCCTTCTCCTTTTTTTTTTTCATTGTATTGGGATTGTTAATGGTACAGTACTATTGTTGACATGGATACAGTTTCTAATGAAAGGTGTCTGCAGGACATTCTCACCCCCAAATTAGGTCATAACCCGTCATCATGTACCAAGATTCCATGGCCCTCTTCACCTCCTCTCATCTCCTTCCCCAGAGCCTTTTGCTTTGGTGTGATATACCCTAATTCTCTCACTCTTATAGCATACCAGCCTCAGATTAGGATCCTAATCTTATGACTTAATTTAATTTTAATTACCTCATAAAGGTCATCTCCTAATACAGTCATAGTGAGGATTAGAACTTCAACATACGCATCTAGAGAAAACCCAAGTGTGCTTCCCTTAACCCCTAGCTTAAAGGATAGCAAGGACTCCCAGAATCTTCAAACTGCATGATGGAAACTCCTGTACTTAAATGATATAAAAAAAACAGAAAGTACCAAATCAAAGCAGGAATGTTTTAAGACTATCTATGTAAAAAAAGAAGAATGAAAATGAGATTCAAAGCTAGAAATGGACCTACCCTATGACCCAGAAATTCCTCTCCTGAGGATATATCCTAAAGAACCAAACACACTCATCCAAAGAGGTCTGTGCATACCTATGTGCATACCTATGTTCATAGCAGCCCAAACTTGGGAGCAACAAAGGTGTCCAACAACAGAGAAGTGGTTAAGAAAGTTGTGGAATATATACAGAATGGAATACTATTCAGCTATTAAGAATGATGAAGTCATCTTTACCTCATCTTGGATAGAGCTTAAAGAAATCATGTTAAGTGATATAGGTTACAAGAGAAAGATGAGTATGGGATGATCTCACTTATAGACAGTTTAGAAATAAGAACAGAAAGGGGAAACACAAAGTAGAATATGGACTGGGTTTGGTGTATTTCACCAAAACAAAGTATTCTGGGTACTGGGGGTGCAGGGAGGTCCTGGTGCATAATGGTGGAAGACCTAGGCTGGAGGTAAGAGTGTTTTGTAGTAGGGAGTTGGGCGGTAGCACAGCGGGTTAAGCACAGGCAGCACAAAGCACTAGGACCTGTGTAAGGATCCCAGATTGAGCCCCTGGCTCCCACCTGCAGGGGAGTCGCTTCACAAGGGGTAAAGCAGGTCTGCAGGTGTATATCTTTATCTCCCCCTTTCTTTCCTCCCCTCCTCTCTTCATTTCTCTCTGTCCTCTCCAACAACAATGACATCAATAATAATTACTACAACAATAAAACAAGGGCAACAAAAGAGAATAAATAAATATTTTAAAAAGAGTGTTTTGTAGAAAACAGAAAATTTACCCATGTCTCAACAATTATATTTACTATAAACCATTAATCCCCCAATAAAAAATGTGATGCATTTCATAGACATTTTATGTAGAGGTATTTTTCATTTAATCAAATCTCAGTGTTCATAATAGATTTGAATCACATATTTGATTGTGGATTAATGTATCCTGACAATTAGGAATAAATTAAATTATATTCAATTTTTAAAATATGAGATTCAATATTTTTTAGACCCTGACTAGCAAAAGGTCTGTATTTATCAAAGATAACTAAATAATGGATAATTATATTCTTCTCTTATACTAGGAAACATCAGGATAACCATAGTCCATATGGCCAGAATATACAGAATTCTAACTTGTGTCTCTGCCATTGACTAATACGGTCATTTTGAATATTCCAATTTCCTTCTATTTCTAGAGAAAATTAAATATTGCATAATAAACTACACTGCAAATAAAACTATGTTATGCTTTTTTCAGCAATTATAAATAACCAGATCAGCACTAATCAAATTGGCAGAATAAGTAGAGTCTACTGAGTCCATTAGCTGTGGTGTAAGGAAAGCAGAATAAATGGAATATTCTTAATGAAAGATACACACCACTGATAGCTCTGCTTATACTCTCATCTGAATGGACACAGCAAGGTGTGCTACCTTGGGACCTTCAGGTAAGTGAACCCACTTCAGAATTTGCCTAACACTAATTAGTCAATGACAGGTTATGATTCCTGTATATTCGCAGCAATGGGGAGGTCCAAAGGGTTAGTTCTCTTCCTCACAAATACACTAAAACCCACAAGAAGGCACTACCTTGACTGTTTCTCCTTGCATAATCAAAGGAACTATCACTACCAAATTTGGATCCAGGAGTATAGCTTTTCTTTGCCTTCCAATGTGGTCAAATTTAGGAATATACTCCAAAGTCAAAAATATCACCCAACCCAGTACCTCTTAAAAAGAACTTATGCTGGTATTTTGTTTTTTAGATGTTATTCTAGAACTGTTACTCGAGATTTAATGTGCAGGGAAACATCAGTGCATATTGAATCACCATAGCAGAATATTCCATTCATACAATACTTAATTGTATTGCTACCTACAGATGAATTACTTATGAGTATTAAAACATACTTTCAAATTTAAAAAACAATGTTGTTTTCAGGGGTTCACTGCTCCAGACCAGCTTTTTCAGATAGAGGCACTGCTGCAGGTGTCTCTCTGTCTCTCTCCCTCTCTATCACCCCCTTCCCTCTCAATTTCTGGATGTCTATATCCAATTAATAAATAAGTAAAGATTTTTTTTAAAAAAAGCTAGCTCAGATAGAGAGAGAGGGACAAAAAGAAAGACACCACAGGATCTAAGCTTCCACCAGTGAAGTGGGAAGGATTGATTGTATACATGACCAGACAGGCCCCCAAACATATCCTGAGCTAAAGAAAACTACTGACTCCCAGCAGCAGGAAGGAAAAAAAAAGTGTATCAATTGACGAGTGTAAAATTAGGACTCTTACCTTTCTATGCGAAGCTTAATTACAAGGCACAAACTTGTAAAATAGAAAAAGTATAAAGCAAGGCATCAGATATCCTAGACATTTGAGTCAAACTCTTAACAACTAGTTCTATTATTTCAGGTACTTGTCTACCAGAACTTGTAGTTTCCTTACTTTTCTTTTTTTTTTTTTTTTTTTTTTGGCTTTCATATCAAGTTCTTTATCTTTTTTTTTTTTAATTTTTTATTTAAGAAAGGATTAGTGAACAAAAACATAAGGTAGGAGGGGTACAACTCCACACAATTCCCACCACCCAATCCCCATAACCCACCCCCTCCCATGGTAGCTTTCCCATTCTCTAGCCCTCTGGGAGCATGGACCCAGGGTCGTTGAGGGTTGCAGAAGGTAGAAGGTCTGGCTTCTGTAATTGCTTCCCCGCTGAACATGGGCGTTGACTGGTCGGTCCATACTCCCAGTCTGCCTCTCTTTTTCCCTAGTAGGGTGGGTCTCTGGGGAAGCTGAGCTCCAGGACACATTGGTGGGGTCTTCAATCCAGGGAAGCCTAGCCAGCATCCTGGTGGCATCTGGAACCTGGTGATTGAAAAGAGAGTTAACATATGAAGCCAAACAATTTGTTGAGCAATCATGGATCCCAAGCTTGGAATAGTGGAGAGGAAGTGTTAGGGAGGTACTCACTGCAAACTCTAGTGTACTTCTGCTTTCAGGTATATATTTGGCAGTAGTTTATGGATATGTGTGCACATAAGCTCTCTCTCACAGAAACTGGTGTATATCTAGATTATGGGACTTTGTTAGAAAGTGAACTACCTGAGATAAAATTAGAGTGTACTATAAAAGGAAAGGTCTCACCCGAGTAATGAAGCTGAAGGGTTGTCATTCCACACGTGAAGTCTCTGGATACAGTCTGAGGTGAAGCATGTTGAGGTGGCAATTGTTGCGTTGGTTAGGTTGTGATCGGCGGATGCAATATTATTTGGTTTGGATTGGGAGATGCATACGGGAAAGTGGGCTCTATCCAAGGGTTCCAGGACTGGGGGAAGTAGGGGCTCTATAGTGAAGATGTGAGGTTCCTGCTGTCTTAGGGTTCGAAAAGACAATCGATAGTTAATGTTATCATCACATTATTTGTTAATTGGGTTAACTTTGAAAAGTCCCTTTGTTATGGTTTGCTGTACAGTACCCAGTAACTTGTATATAGCTGTGCTATTGGATGCTTCTAATCTACTTGGTCTAGGCTTTTGAGAGAGTCCGCATATCAAATACATAGCCTATATATTAAAAAGATTCAGTTTGTCTTTTGAGAAACTTTGAGACATACAATTGATTTCCCCCTCTCATATTAATTAACTACTGATTTATATGTCTACATTTTGCTAGGAGTGTACATAAACACCATTCCCACCACCAAAGGACTGTGACCCATCCCTCCCGCCCACTCCCACCCCCCACTGGCCCAGGAAGCTACATGTCTACCCCTCACCACTGGGTTTTTACTTTGGTGCCCTACTTACAATTTGATCAGGTCCTGCTTTTAGTTTCCCTTTCAGATCTTCTTAGTCAGCCCACTCATCAACAGAAGCTGACTAAGTTTCCTTACTTTTCTAATGAAGCTAACAGCGTTTTCCCAGGTTCCTAACAGTTGTTATATGGAGTCAGTAAGGCAATAAACAGATGCAAGAGATAAGTGAAAAGTTAAAATGCAAAATCAACTGCAGATTTTTTTTTAATAGCGATAATAATATACTGTGAAGGCCAGTAGATAACACAACCAGTGGGACACAAATACTTTTTTTTAGCTTATTACATTTTCTTTATTATCAATATTTATCAAGTGATCGATATATTTAATTTTTTTTAATTTAATTTAAAAGTATGTTTTTGTTCAACAATTTGTTTGGCTTTGTATGTTAACTCTCTTCAGCCACCAGGTTCCAGATGCCAGCAGGATGCCGACCAGACTTCCCTGGACAGACGATCCCACCAGTGTGTCCTAGAGCTCTGATTCCCCAGAGACCCACCCTACTAGGGAAAGAGAAGCAGGCTGGTAGTATGGATCCACCTGTCAATGTCTGTGTGCAGCCAGGAAGCAATTACAGAAGCCAGACCTTCCACCTTCTGCAACCCACAATGACCTTGGGTCCATACTCCCAGAGGGATAAAGAATAGGAAAGCTATCAGGGTAGGAGATGGGATATAGAGATCTGGTGGTGGGAATTGTGCTGAGTTGTAGCCCTCCTATCCTATAGTTTTGTTAATGTCTCCTTTTTAAAATAAATAAATAAATAATAAAAGTATGTTTAATTTTATTTTTTTATATTTATTTACTTATTATTTATTTTCCCTTTTGTTGCCCTTGTTGTTTTTTATTGTTGTAGTTATTATTGCTGTGGTTGTTGTCATCGTTGTTGGATAGGACAGACAGAAATGGAGAGAAGAGGGGAAGACAGAGAGGGGGAGAGAAAGACAGACACCTACAGACCTGCTTCACCACTTGTGAAGCAACTCCCCTGCAGGTGGGGGCTGGGGGCTCGAACCCGGATACTTACACCAGTCCTTGTGCTTCGCACCATGTGCACTTAACCCACTGCGCTACCGCCTGACTCCCTCAAAGTATGTTTTAATACTCATATGTAATTCATCTACAGGTGCCAATACAATTATTTTATGAATGGAATATTCTATTATGGTGATTCAGTATGCACTGATGCTTGCATTCTGGTTATGAGGAATATTGCTGCTCTGAACATTTGTGGGCAGGGTTTGTGAAACACATATTTTCAGTCCTCTTAGGTTGATATCGAGGAGTGGAATTGCTGGGCCATATAGAGCACACAGCTTGTCATGCACAAGGACGGAGCTCAAACCTCTAGTCACCACAAGAAATGCCATGCAAGCAGTGAGGTGGTGTTTCTGTGTCTGTCTCCCTCTCTGTTTCTCACCCTCTACCAAAAAGAAAACTCAATGATAACCTTGGTGAAAATACATATACTATGTTATTTATATCCTTGACTATTTCAAAGTGGTGACTATACTCCAATTTTAAGTACAAGAATATGACATTCAAAATATTATAAAAATGTCCTTTTATCTAACAAGTCTCCACTTTGGTCAGAGTCTACTTATGAGAGACAGAAAGTGAAGTCTTCTTGTAGCTCCCAGTCTCAAGTCTGGTTTGGATGTGAGTTGGCTGTAACGTGGATATGCTGATTGACATCTGTACAGTTTCTTCATCCATATCACCCACTTTCATTCTTTCTATCTCAACCTTAAGTATCATGTGGACAGCAAGTAATGCTATATTACTTTCCATTATATGCTTATTATTTTTTTAAAAATACTATGTTTCATCTGATATTATTGCCTTTAGGTTCATGATCAGTCAACAATTTGTTCTGCTTTATATCTTAACAGTTTTGAAGCCACCAGGTTCCTGATGCTACCATGATGCCAGCCAGACTTCCCTGGGCAGATGACCCTACCAATTTGTCCTGGAATCCTGCTTCCCCAGAACCCTGCCCCACTAGGGAAAGAGAGAGACAGGTTGAAAGTATGAATCGACCTGCCAACACCCATGTTCAGTGGGGAAGCAATTACAGAAGCCAGACCTTCAACATTCTGCACCCCATAACAATTCTGGGTCCATGCTCCCAGAGGGTTAAAGAATAGGGAAGCTATCAAAGGAGAGGATGGAATAGGAAGTTCTGGTGGTAGGAATTGTGTGGAATTAAACCCTTCCTACCTTATGGTCTTGTTAATATTTCCATTTTATAAATAAAAATTTTAAAAATTCTATGTGTTCAACAAATACTACTGAAGAACTTTCAAATAAAATAATAAAATTTTCCTGTAAAAATCTTCCTTGTTTGGAGGGACTTGCGGAGGTGGGGCTACAGAGCAGCAGCAGCTGTGTTTCTCTCCTCCCCTCTCCAGAGTCAACTAGGAATACCAAAGGAGACCATCTGGGACCACAACAAGACAGGACTAGAACCACTTCAGGAACCCACCAAATCACCAGTGAGTGCAAACACGTGTAGCTCATGGACAGAGAGGAGCCTAAGGAGAAATTAAGTGGCTGGTAATAGTCCGGCAGTTTACCAGTTGAGATACCACCTACAGTATGTTTCACCAACAAGGGGATGGCTGAAGGGAGGAGAAGACTCCCATTAAACTCCCATAAGACTCATCAAAGTGAGTCTCCATTGCTACTGCCCTCAGAGTCTGGAGCAGTGGGGGGGTGGGGAAGGGGAGGCCTTATGCTGACACCATCAGAACTGCTTGGTACTGGAACATGAATAGACACACTGACCAGTGGAATAGAATTGAGAGCCCAGAAACAAGCCCCCACACCTATGGACATCTAATCTTTGACAAAGGTGCCCAGACTACTCAATGGGGAAAGCAGAGTCTCTTCAACAAACAGTGTTGGAAACAATGGGTTGAAACATGCAGAAGAATGAAACTGAACCACTATTTCACCACATACAAAAGTAAATTCCAAGTGGATCAAGGACTTGGATGTTAGACCACACAAACTATCATATACTTAGAGTAAAATATGGCAGAACTCTTTTCCACATAAATTTTAAAGACATCTTCAATGAAATGAATCCAATTGCAAAGAAGACTAACACAAGCATAAACCTATGGGACTACACCAAATTAAAAAGCTTCTGTACAGTAAAAGAAACCACCACCCAAACCAAGAGACCCCTAACAGACTAGAAGAAGATCTTTACATGTCATACATCAGACAAGAGGCTAATAACCAAAATATATAAAGAGCTTGCCAAACTCAACAACAAGAAAACAAATAACCCCATCCAAAAATGGGGGGAGGACATGGACAGAATATTCACCACAGAAGAGATCCAAAAGGCCTAGAAACACATGAAAAAATGCTCCAAGTCTCTGATTGTCAGAGAAATGCAAAGAAAGACAACAATGAGATACCACTTCACTCCTGTGAGAATGTCAGACATCAGAAAAGGTAACAGCAGCAAATGCTGGAGAGGCTGTGGGGTCAAAGAAAACCTCCTGCACTGCTGGTGGGAATGTAAATTGGTCCAAGCTCTGTGGAGAACAGTCTGGAGAACTCTCAGAAGGCTAGAAATGGACCTGCCCTATGATCCTACAATTCCTCTCCTGGGGATATTTCTAAGGAACCCAACACACCCATCCAAAAAGATCTGTGTACACATATGTTCTTGGCAGCACAATTTGTAATAGCCCAAACCTGGAAGCAACCCAGGTGTCCAACAACAGATGAGCGGCTGAGCAAGTACATATATACAAATGGAATACTACTCAGCTATAAAAAATGGTGACTTCACCATTTTCAGCCGATCTTGGATGGACCTTGAAAAATTCATGTTCCGTGAAATAAGTCAGAAACAGAAGGATGAATATGGGATGATCTCATTCTCAGGCAGAAGTTGAAAACCAAGATCAGAAAAGAAAACACAAGTAGAACCTGAACTGGAGTTGGTGTATTGCACCAAAGTAAAAGACTCTGGGGTGGATGGGTGGGGAGAATACAGGTCCAAAAAGGATGATAGAGGACCTAGTGGGGGTTGTATTGTTATATGGAAAACTGGGGAATGTTATGCATGTACAAACTATTGTATTTACTGTCAAATGGAAAACATTAATTCCCCAACAAAGAAATTAAAAATTAAAAAAAAAAAACTTCTGTGTGAAATCATGCTCATGAATGTCTGAGCAAATTATAAACATAAACTGCCTATAGCAGCAACCTAAAGAAACACTAAAATGCCTTATAAGTTACTTTGATACCTAGGTTTTCATTAAATATCCAGTTCATTAATTTGAACAGTTTCTAACCTGATTCTTGCAGCTGTATCGCCAGTGACTTAGAATGACAATGAAATGAATTAAAATACTTTAAAACCTAAAAAAAAAAAATCTTCCTTGTTTGCAGCCCAGGAGGTGGTGCAACAGATAAGGCACTGGACTCAAGAATACAGTCCCAAGTTTGTCTGAATCCTGGCATATGAACATCTAGTTCTTCTATCCTCCTCCCTGTCCATTAATAATTGAGTCTTTTCTTAAAACTCCTTCTTGTGCACAAACTATACTGATACAACACAATTGTTCTTCCCTTCATTTTTTATTTAAGAATATGTTTCATACTTTTTTTCTTCTTTTTCATTGCCACCAGGGTTATTGCTGGGGCTTGGTACCTGCATAATGAATCCAATATTCCTAAACGCCATTTTTTTTTCTCCTTTCTGTTATTTGATAGAGCAGAGGGAAACTGAGAGGAGAGAGAGACATCTATAGCATTGCTTCAACAGTTATGAAGTCTCCCCAAAAGTCATATATATTTTTTAAAGACTTTCTTTTCTTTTCTTTTCTTTTATTTATTTATTCCCTTTTGTTGCCCTTGTTGTCTTATTGTTGTAGTTATTATTGTTGTTGTCGTTGTTGGATAGGACAGAGAGAAATGGAGAGAGGAGGGGAAGACAGAGAGGAGGAGAGAAAGATAAGACACCTGCAGACCTGCTTCACCGCCTGTGAAGCGACTCCCCTGCAGGTGGGGAGCCGGTGCTCAAACCGGGATCCTTATGCCGGTCCTTGTGCTTTGCGCCACCTGCGCTTAACCCGCTGCGCTACATCCCGACTCCCCAAGTCATATATTTTTAGACGTGTGTGTGTGTGTGTGTGTGTGTGTGTGTGTGTGTGTGTGTGTGTGTGTGTGTGTGTGTCTGTGTATGTGTGCTTACTTTTCTGGTATGAAAAAGCTACTAATGTCAAAAAAATTGGGTTTTTTGTAGTCTCTCCACTGCCTTTGCTACAACAGGTGCTCAATAAACAATAAGTGATTAGTTGTATGATAAATAGAAAATATAATGAGACAATTCATTTTTTTTTCTCTAGGGTTATCTCTGGGGCTAGGTGCCTACACTGCTCCTGGAGGCTGTGCTTTCCATTGTTGTTGTTGTTGCAGTGCTTTGTTTTGTTTTGTTTTGTTTGTCATTCCCAGAGCCTCACTGCTGACTGATTTTTTCAGCAGAGAGACAAAGACAGGGGGAAAGATAACATCACGGAGACTTCCTGACTCAAACCTAGGTCATGTGCATAACAAAGCAGGTACACTTCAACATCCTAGATCCCAAACAATGTCATTTTTTAGGGAGCAGTGATTTGGTTTGTATTCTCATCGGACATTAGAAATTCATACTGTTTTCAATTCTTCACCTTCTTATCCGCATTATATTGTTTTATTACTAACTCTGTACTGCCAAAGTCTGCTTGATCTTAGTCAGGAAAGGACAGAAAGAGAACATGTAAAGAAAGCTTTGGAGAAAGAGGAGGGAAGTAACTGAGGTTGTTTTAGTTTGAAACAATAACAATGGTGTGCCAAAAGAAAACAAGTCAGCATTCTCAATGCTAGAAAATGACAGTGACTGAAAAAGTCTTTCCACTTCTATGAGCTTTGTCCTCTGTCTCCATCCCCAGTGCTGGGTAACTCAGAGATAGAATTTATGATGGATTCACAAACAAAATGGTCAATGGTTCAGCACAAACCAAACATGAGCAGACACATTTCTAAACCCAACCGTCATGCTGCTTACACAATCTGTTGATCCATTGAACAAATATATGTTGAAAGATTAAGCGGGAGTTGCCTGCCATTCAGGAAGATAAATGTAGAGTAGACTCATTTTCCGCCTGACTTAATGCTTAAGGATTTGTGTTAGAAGCATGTTGGGGAGGAGGGTGTCTGCGGGGGATGGGCAGAAGGGAAATTCCAGTCACCCAGATCTTTAGAACGAGATTATCTCACCAAGGACCTCACACACAGAGGCCTTTACCAGCCATCCTTCACATCCTGCATCTTCTTTCCCCCTTATTCTTCCACTGTGTGTGTGGGGAGTGGGGGTGGAGGGACACAAAGAAATAAATGAGGGCTGCAGGAGCATTTGCCTTGGCTGTTCAGGTCTTGTTGATGGAACGATAGGAGACAGGATGTTTTATCCAGTACAGTTTGAGAGGGAGGGGGAGAGTTGAACTCTGATAAAGGCACATTGTTATCCAGCTGTCTCATAAAAGGGTTGTGAGCCATTAAGCCATAGAGGAAACTGAAAGCCTGAAGATAGAAACTCAGTGTTCCTGCTGGCAGGACCAAGGCCATCCCTGTACAAAGAGCAGAGAGCAGGAGCAAGCCCCACATCCACTAATGCTTGTTGACATCTTCCTCAACTGAGGTATGAGGCCAGGCTTCTGGAGCTGCATTTACCCAGTTTTGCTGGGAAAAGACAGCCTGTCACGGCTGTTCATTCTGTTACAAGTGTCTGAACTACACAGCTTTGTTAGAAAGAAAGGAAAGGAAAAGAGAAGGAAAAAAAAAAGAAAAGGAAAGGAAAGGAAAGGAAAGAAAAATAAAAGGGAAAGAAAGGGAAAAGGAGGGAGGAACAGAAGAGAAAGAAGGAAACAAGCAAGGGAGGAGAAAGAGGGGAAAAGAGAATCAAAGAGAAAGAACAGCATAAGGGGAATTTTCTTGATTTGTAAGCCTGGGCCATGGCTACAATACAATAATACAATCATGCTGCTTCCTTGTTTAGCAAGCTGTGAACAATTTTCAGAGACATCTGACAACTCTGGCCTGGTCTGGTCGAGAATGCATTCAAAAAGAAAACCACTGAGCACCGCAAAAAAAAAAAAAAAAAAAAAGACAGATCTTGACCTGCTGGAGTACATGTGCCAATAAATGCACTGGAAAGCAATTCTCTTCGATTCAACATTTACTGAGTGTCCATATGGGTCATAACACCAGAGCAGAAACCTCACAAGCTATAAGTGACGTGGGTTTTGCCCTTGTAAAGCACACATGTCAACAAATACCAGTGTGGACATATGCAAAATAATGTCAAATTATCCAGGGAGAGAGATGTTTTCTCCTGTACTAAAGAAAAACTGGAATTTTCGAACAGGGGAAATATTTTAAGCAGATTTTAACTTAAGCAATGTTGTGAAGAAGTTAAGAAAGATGGCATGGACAGTTTCACATATACAGAATGAGCACAAAGGCTAAAGAAGAAACAGTATCCAAAGTAGACAAAAAAAAAATCTCTTAATGCAAAGTGATGAGTTTGGAAATAAAAAGAGTGTTGGATAAAAATGACTGAGGATAGGTCCTGAAATTATTTTTAGTCAGTCATGACTAAATGTTTTTCATTTTAGATGCATCTAATACAAGATGAATTGCTACAATGTAAATGTTTGCACATAATTCCCTAAGCCAGATTTCCTTGGGGGTATTATTCTTTTTTTTTAAGATAATTATTATTTTTAAAGGTTTTATTTATTAATGAGAAAGACAGGAATAGAGAGAGAAAGAACCAGACTTCACTCTGGTACATGTGCTGCCAGGGATTGAACTCAAGACCTCAAGCATTAGAGTCTAATGCTTTATCCACTGCACCACCTCCTGGACCACTCTTTTTGATTTTTAACTGTTTCTTCTCAACACATTTCTATCCTGAGTTATCACAAGTATCTAAGTTGCAAAGGCTAATGATGACCAGCATATTCTAGCCTACTGTTTCAGTTTTTTAAAAAATAAAAAACATTTATTTATTAATAAGAAAGGCAGGAGGAGAGAGAGAGAGAGAGAAAGAAATGAAATCTGACATCACTCTGTCATCTGTGATGCCAGGGGTTGAACTCAGGATCTCAGGCTGGAGAATCCAGTGCTTTATCCACTGCACCACTTCCCAGATCACTTGTTTCAGTTTCTTATTATTGTTTATCCCTAGGAAATTTTTCTGGAATTTAGAATAATGCCACCCAACAGGTGAGTATGAGCCATTGTTTCAACGTAGCATCCTAACCTTCTCCTTTATACAACTCTTTCTGGATCTTTCATGAACACTTGACTTCCAAATGAAACTAATCATCTCGATCATGAGTCTCGATCAGTACTTTTTTAAAACTATTTTTTATTTATTTATTAGGTAGAGACAGAGAGAAATTGAGAGGGGAAGGGGAGGTAGTAGCGGGAAGAGACAGAGAGACACCTGCATCCCTCCTTCTCCATTTGTGAAGCTATTCCCCCTGCAGGTGGGGACCAGGGGCTTGAGCCTGGGCCCTTGTGCACTATAATGTGTATGCTGTACCAGGTGCACCACCACCTGGCCTCTTCTTGGTCAGTAAGTTTTAACTTTTGGCCCTGTGAGTCTGCAGTCCATTTTATCCCGTTTGCTTATTTTCACTAAATATCATTGACTTTGAACTGCTTAATCTTAAGCATCTGATCTCTCTTCTTGGAAGGCTAAAACTTGGCAAGCTAAAATGTTAACTATAAGAATAGAAAAGAAACACTGAAACAAATGAATTCACTGGAAAGGGTTTGCAGTCTAAAGAACATATGACCATCTGGGTTAAGTTACTGAGGATCATAATTGAGCTTTCTGTTTGGTTTGGCTTGGGTCAAGGGGAAGTTTTTTCTCCTATCACTCTCCTACACGTATGTCTAGCAGCACAGTGTCAGATACTGTTATTCTATGATAGACTTTAGGTCAGCAAATCTATGTAAATCTTATACATAAAGAAAATCGAAAGGCATTCTCATGTATATTCATGCCACTTCCTAAACAATTTTTTTTCCCAATCCTAGAGTACAGAGAGATCTCACTATATGGTCCAGATTCAATTACCTTTGGCCTAGGGAGTCACTTCACACTAAAAATATCTCCAGAAATAAGTAGGACCTATCTGGCTACAAGTCATGAATCTTTCCTTCCACCCACCATGGACTGGTACTAGTGTAGCTTCTCAGGATAGATTTGCGACAGTCCTAGAGAATGAAACAGGATAGAAAGACTCAAATTGGGTTGGAGAGATAACATAATGGTTATACAAAAAGACTTTCATCCCTGAAGCACCAAATGTCCCAAATTCAGTTCCCAGCACCATCAAGTCATAGCTGAGCAGTGCTCTGGTAAATTATTTAACTAATTAATTTAAATAAGAAGTAGACCCAAATCTACCTTAATAAAAGGTCATAATGGCCTAGAGGCCTCTCAATAGAAAACAGAGGGTGGCAGGCAGTAGTGCACTGGATTAAGCACACACAGTACAAAGTGCAAGGACCAGCACAAAGAGACCAGTTCAAGCCCTAGCTTCCCACCTGCAGGGGGGTCACTTCACAAACAGTGAAGCAGGTCTGCAGGTGTCTTTCTCTTCCCCTCCCTGCCTTCCCCTCCTCTCTCGGATTTCTCTCTGTCCTATCCAGCAACAACAATAATAACAGCAACAACAACAATGGAAAATGGCCACCAGGAGCACGGATTTGTAGTGCTGGCACTGAGCCTCAGTGATAACCCTGGAGGCTAAAATAAATAAATAAATAAATAAACCTAGTCCTTTAGGACAAATGGCTTTCGGACAACTTCCTCAAGGAGAAGAAAAGTTAACGATTCTGCCCCAAATTTCTATTCTTGATAGGAAAAAAAAAAAAGTCTTCTGGCCTAAAGAAGGCACCATAAATCCTCTAACCAATCAGACTTAAACCAAATAAGCTTGGCAATCTAGTAGAAAGTCCCAAAGAAGGCAGATTCCATAAAGTTAATACTGGCTTGCATACAACAGATGATGCTCTGCTCATTAGCAATTGGTAGAAAGTCTAAGCTCATGCCAACATTAGTATATGCCTCTTAGAATATACCTAAAATAGATTTCCTAGAGACTTTCAACATGAAGACCCCAATTCTCAACTGCTATTTTCTTACTTTTTAGTTTCTGATTATTAAACAATTTGTTCTGATTTATATCTAAATGCTTTTCAGCCACCAAGTTCCAGATGCTACCATGACACCTAGACAGATGACCTCACCTCTGTGTCCTGGAACCCCACCTCCCCAGACCCCTAAGCCACTAGGGAAAGATAGAAACAGGCTGGGCAGTAAGGATCAACCTGCCAATGCCCATGTTCAACTGAGAAACAAGTACAGAAGTCAGACCTTCCACCTTCTGCACTGCAGAATGATCATGGGTTCATTCCATACTCCCAGGGGGATAAAGAATAGGAAAGCTTCCAATGGAGGAGATGCGATGCAGAACTCTGGTGATAGGAATTTTGTGGAATTGTACTCCTCTTATCCTATGGTCTTATCAATCATTATTAAATCAATTAAAAAAGAAAGAAAGTGAGGAAGGAAGGAAAGAAAGAAGAAAGGAAGGGAGGGAGGGAGGAAAGAAAGAGTAAGCTCATTAGATAAAGACTACAACAGCTCAATAAGGGCAAGAAACTGGCTCACTTAATAATAATGGCCTTTTTGGTCAATACCAGACCACCTCATCATCTGAAGCCCTAGTTAAGGAATTCTGTAATTCCCACAAAGATATGATGGACCTAGACCTCTAATAGATCCCTCTCTCCATCATCACTGGTCAATTCCATCAGAAACATCTGCATAAGCCCTCTCATGGGTCATTCCAGAAACTCGTTCTCCCTATAAAGTAGCAATGGTAGGGACTACCTAACTCTCTGAGAGTAGGCAGAGTCATCCTACCCTGCCACTTGGAGGAAGACTGGTCTTGAAATGAGTGAAGCCTAGAATGTTTCCAGGCTGTGACCATGACTGAGTGCTCAGACCAACAGGGATTCAGAGGTTACACAGGCTTCTGTGCTAAATATAAATATATATGGCCCCTGGGTTGGGTGGATGGAGTAAACAGTTAGTTTTATTCATAGATTTTCTTCAAGATTGGGAACTACTCTCTGTCCTAATCCAACTTTCTAGCCCTATTCTCAACTCTGACACCATCTTACCAGACAATATTTTTGTACTCTAGAATTGGGAAATAAATAATTTAGGAAGTGACATTATCAAAATTGTCAAACTCAAGCAAAAAACTACAATAAAGTCATAAGCCTCTAAAGAAATTTAAAAAAAAGA